>NW_012026789.1:5656448-5657453 GCF_000956235.1 Wasmannia auropunctata | reverse complement strand
TCTTAGCGAGAATCATCCCGGTAGAATATCTGGCGGAGCGCTACAGGGATGTCTATCTGGACACACGATCGATACAGGCCGAGGAAATCAGAATTACGCCTCGCATGCACGAGAGGATCAGAGAGCGGGCACTGGACGTGGCATTAGCCAGATGGAAAGATGACTACGAACGACCGGGAACGACGGCAATAGAGGTTAGGAGAGCCATTGTCCCGGTACTGTCACAATGGTTCAAAAGGAGTCACGGTCACCTTACATATCGGATGTCAGATGACACAGATGGTATCCGGGCATGGCTGTTTTAATGACTTCCTACATAGAATAAGCAGGGCCCCCGGCAGGGAATGCTCTTTCTGCGACGCTCCCTGCGACAATAATTTGCATACGTTGGGGGGTTGTCAGGCGTGGGACCTGGACCGACAGGCGTTAGTGAACGTAATTGGACAAGACATGTCACTGGGCGCGGTGATCGCGGCGATCCTCGAGTCGAACGAAAAGTGGTCAGCATTTAGCAGGTTCTGCGAAGATGTTATGTTGAGAAAGGAGGAGGCTGGTAGAGCCAGGGAGGCGGAGGCGCTAGCGGCGGCAGGGATCTGGGCGGATTACTCCGAAGAGGAGGAGGAGGATGAGTGATACGTACATGTAGCCACTTTGGCTGCTCATGTAACCGGAATCAATGCCCGTTTCTATGAAATCGACAATATGATACTCTCTTGATATGACCATCGGACCTTTTTCCCCGAAGACCCCTTTCGTCAGCGCACTTATCGTACGCCCGCACGGTTCTTGATATGCCGACTCTAAGTGCCAATTTTATTTTAGATATTCTATCCAAACGAGACTGACCTAAGTACGTTCGTTCAACGACAATGAGCCTTACCCTTCTCGTCTTAGGTAAATGTTAGACTTACTGCGGTCGCCACCCTGTTTGACCCTCAACAGGGAAGTAGATTTCCTTGGATCAGCCGCCCAGGTTTACCGGATCCTCGTCCTTCCTTCTGGTTG
>NW_012026789.1:5655464-5656398 GCF_000956235.1 Wasmannia auropunctata | reverse complement strand
TCACGATATGGGCCGCGGCTATGGACCTTAAGCTGTTAAATAACAACTTCGAGCCGACCTGCGTCAGGCCACAGGGCAGGTCAGTAATCGACCTGTCTTGGGCGTCGCCAGCTGCACTGCAGTTAATTGAACACTGGGAGGTGGCGACGGATGAGGAGACACTATCCGACCACAAGTATATATACCTGCACCTGAGGGGGGAACGGCGGCCAATGGGGAGCCTCACGACAACAAAGTTCCCTAGGTGGAATAGAAGGAGCCTGAACCCGGAGCTGCTACAGGCCAGCGTGGTAACTTATCTCTGGCCCGGGTGGAATAGTAGTGACTTGAATGCCGAGGAACAGGCAAGGCGCCTGCAAATGATGCTGACGAAGGCGTCAAATGTGGCCATGAAGCGCTACAAGACCGGTTCCAAGAAGGGGGTATATTGGTGGAGCAGTAACATCGCGACCCTCAGAAAAGAGTGCACCTCACTCAGAAGGAGAGTAACCAGAGCACACCGGAGGAATAGAGGAGCGGCACCAGCGCTAGAGGCGGAGTTATCGCGATCCCGTAAGGCATTGAGGACAGCCATAAAAGCGGCAAAAAATACAGCGTGGAAGGAACTATTAGCCACAATTAATAGGGACCCCTGGGGCCGGCCTTATAGAATTGTGTTGGACAAATTGAGACCAGCTGCTAAACCTATCTGTGAGACGCTACCACCCGACGATATACAGAATATAGTGGCGGGGCTATTCCCTCAGAGGGATGAGGAAACACACGAAAGACCGAGACAGAGGGTGCTGTGGGAAGAGGATCAAGCGGTGAAGCGCGAAGAAATTGAGCGAGCTGCGACGAAGCTGACAGCCAATAAGGCCCCTGGTCCGGATGGTATCGTGGGTGAAGTTGTAAAGACGGCGCTTCCTATTTGTGCAAAGGAAGTCGCCGAGTG
>NW_012026789.1:5654899-5655414 GCF_000956235.1 Wasmannia auropunctata | reverse complement strand
CGTGTGCTCTTCCGATCTCAGACCCGCTTCCCGACCAAGCCCGACACGCCCCGCTCCTCAGAGCCAATCCTTATTCCGAAGTTACGGATCCAATTTGCCGACTTCTCTTACCTACATTAGTCTATCGACTAGAGGCTCTTTACCTTGGAGACCTGCTGCGGATATGGGTACGAACCGGCGCGACACCTCCACGTGGCCCTCCTGGATTTTCAAGGTCCGAGGGGAAGGTCCGAAATACGCGAGTGGTAATAATTATAAGCAAGTTGGGTTCACCAAAGCCTTGTAATTCTCGCAGATTCCGACAGTTGTTAGCACAAGTTGCGGGGCGTCGGATTTTATTATCTGGAAGCGAATTACGTTAAACGTGAGCGTGATCGTCGATTGCACGAGGACATACCCGTCCTTGTTGTCCAATTAATGTTCGCTAATTATCGTCGTTCGATTACGTGTAACGCGCGCGGCTGACGACGCGAAGCGACCGTAGTCACGGTCAATTTANACGAATAAATGCGAAA
>NW_012026789.1:5651128-5654849 GCF_000956235.1 Wasmannia auropunctata | reverse complement strand
GAAGAAATTGAGCGAGCTGCGACGAAGCTGACAGCCAATAAGGCCCCTGGTCCGGATGGTATCGTGGGTGAAGTTGTGAAGACGGCGCTTCCTATTTGTGCAGAGGAAGTCGCCGAGTGCTTTACTGCATGCCTGAGAGAGGGTGTCTTTCCACGGTGTTAGAAGACGGCGAGGCTGGTTCTCCTTAAAAAACCGGGAAAGCCGGACCTGACCAGGGGGGACAAACTCTCTCTTGGAAAAAGAGGGAACATTTTACAGCGCCACTTAGGTCTGTCCCCCCGGAAATGGCGAACTAAAATAGATCACGTGACGAGAGTGGGGGAATCACGTGGGCTAGATGTTATATATTGAAATTATATACGCGCTCGAACATCCCAGGTAGAACACGAAATCATAATAAGATCAAAATGATATCAAATAGAAATAATTTTAGGAAAATTTTTTTAAAACAAATTACTGTAAAATTATTTTCATATCAAGAATTATCTCAAAACCATCATCAAAAGTGTATGGAATGAGATATCATTATGATTTTTCCTAAAATGACTTCTATTTAATGTCATTTTAATCTTATTGTGATTTCGTGTTCTACCTGGAATATACCTATACGTGTGGATACGCACATAAGCGCGCAGGCACATAATTTAAATAAATAAGTTGTAAATGATAATTAATAAGAAACCAAATATATAATGTTTAAAAAAAGTAAAAGAATATTTATTAAAAATGTAATTGCTATCAATATATGTATGTATATATATATATATATCTTATACAAAAAAAAGTATAATTGCAACATATTTTTCCGTACCATTTAACACAGACTGCGGACTATTGGCTATATAAACGTAAAATATTGGGTGTAATAAAAAAATATATTACAAAACACGTACTAACTTAAGTAACATATGTAGAATATACTATTTATTTACAATTAAATACAGTATCTATTGCAATATATGTAGAAAAAACTAAGATGAATATATTATTATATATAAAGATAATAAAAAACCGCATATAACACTTTTTAAGCACACAAAGTTTATAATTACACTGCTACGCTTCTCTAAAAGTTATTTTTTTAAATGCTCATGCAATCGCTCCACAATTAAACATTAATCAAACATATTTATGTTAAGAAATTAAAAAAAATTAACATTTGCAAAAACGAAATATAAATATGCAATTATTTACGTTTTTTTTAATATAATTTTTATAATCTTGTAAAATTTGTTTTCTTTTTGTTATATCATTTTTATAAGACTCACGCATTCGTTTCATGTCACACACATTACTTATCACATCGTGCTGTAACATTTCTACGTTTTCGTTATTAATAATTAGTTTATTTTTGTGATTGCACCACCATACAATATTATTAATCGCAATAATACGCACTACAATTTTGTATATGTTAGCATGATGTTCTGTACATTCATGCCAATCCATATTTGCATTCCAATTTTCTAAAAAAATCTACCAATACCTTTAAAATATTACGACAATGAGCCCTAGTCTTTAATAATTTATTTATAATGAATGTTATTTGTTTCATACAAAATAGGAATGAATTATTTTTTAAGCTGTTTCCACAATCCGAACAATAATTAACTTCTTTAAGAATTAATTTTATAATTTCATTTTGATGATCTACAGAAGACGCAAGAATAATTTCTTCAGTAACATTATTATCCGTAATTAATTCAGATTTTTCATCGTCGTTACAAATAATACTACGCATATTACTTTCTAAATATTTTTCAAATGTACATAACATATCAGAATTGTCATACGTAATTTCACAATTACCGCGATGCATTGAAATATGTTGCATATTATTTACGAGCAATGTAAAAAATGATTCTTGAAATTGACGAGGTGTTGGATTGATATTACGCATCGCATGACTACGAATTTGTCCAAAAAAATTTTCTAACGGGTCCTGATTACAAAATCTAGTATTTAATTTTGTAAAATTGTAATTTTTACTTAAAATTATCCATAATTTTTGAAACCCGTCTATTGTCGACAACCAATTTGTTAATGTTGGTACAAATTTCACGATTGTATGTGATAGCTTATCAATAAATGTCAAATTACGCAGTATATTTTTCGCACTTGCCCAAAATATATGATGATTACTTTCCTCTGTAATGGAACAACGCAATTCATTATTATCCTCTCTTCTGTCATCTCCGTTCACGCTGTCAAAAAGATTATTAAAAAAATTCACTACTGTTGCTGTTGCTATCCCTTCTTTTTCACTTACTTGTACATCCTCATTGTTTATGGATACTTTACCTATAAAAATATATTAACACAAACGTTTAATATCTTCTGTTTAAATATTTATGTGTATAAGCAGAAGGTATACGGATAAAAATATATCAAATGTATAATTAGTTATATAAATATATACATATTAATGTTATTACTTGTACACACATATTCTTTTCTCAGTATACAATTTTTCACGTACAAAAAAGAGAAGTTAAAAGACACATCCCTACTATTCTTAATTATTTTATTTCTTTTTCTATTATGTAAGTATTTACATTTTGAAGCTGCGAACGTTTGAATCACACTAGCCATAGTTCCACTCAATGTTTGTACAGCGTTCTTTACACGCATTTTTTTAATTTTTTCTTCTATAATATGCTCGGCTGTAATTTTTTTTAAGAGTGGGCGAATTGTGTTGATCTTTTTATCCATTATCCAGACTATTTTTAATATATGATGCAATTTGGTCTTCTTTTTCCGAAGTATTTGAACGCAATAATAAATCTTTAGAAAGCAAATTATTTCGTATACCTTTGATCAGATGTGGAAGATCAAATAGGTGTATTACTTCTTGATTTCCAACTTCATATGTTAGATCTGATGTAACAAGACAAATGAAAATAGATTTATGCATTATTCGTGTATACGTATAAACATATTTTCTATTTATTTTTTATTTAATATTTAACATTTAATGTAATATTTACTTTGTGATCTATTCTCCAAATTATTTTTTACTGTTGTACGCAATGATAGCTCCTTAATTGCAGCTACATTAGAAGAGCCTTGATCACATACTGTCGCGACTATATGAAAACCTGCTTTTTTTATTTCCAAAATATGTTCTTTAATACATCTTATTAATTGAACGGTATTTGTTTGTTTACTGCAAAAACTAAATGATAGTGGCATCTTCCAGCCGGAATTTAACCCGCGCAACATAAAAATCAAAGCGTGATCGGCAACTTTTCCTGTTCGGTTATTCACCCCAATCTTCAAGGCCGCAAATAATATCATTTTTGATATCATAACTACATTTTGGTTGGATGGATATCTCATCCCATATAAGGATGCATACTTTTTCCTTAATTGACATTTTTTGACCTACACTTTCCAAATGTCTCAGAATAAATGGATTTAATCCAGGAAGTACAGGTATTTTATGCAATGTTAACTGTAACGTTTGTATTGATGGAAGTTCTTTAAAGTGTGATCTTAAAGTATTGTATGCGTGCTTTCCCATTGTCTTATATAGAGTTAATACGAAAGCTTTTTGTTGTACATTATAACGTTGTCCCTACAAAATATGAAACATTTTAAAAAAATAAATAATATTATGTAATATTTATTACAAAAATTTATATATAATAAATATTTCAAATAATATATATTGTATAATGAGAAATAATGTTTATTGTTTTATATGTATGAAAAAAGACTG
>NW_012026789.1:5650592-5651078 GCF_000956235.1 Wasmannia auropunctata | reverse complement strand
TTTGCCGTGCGACAGTTATCTGTATATCGAGGGAAAACTAACAAAGAACAGAAGGATCGAGGGAGCTGACGTGGTTTTGACAAATAATTGCGTCGCGTTCATGTTCGATGAAATTCGATACGAACTCGACGGCGTGGAGATCGATCGCTGCAGAAACGTGGGCATAACTAGCACTCTCAAACATTACGTCACAACCTCGTCCGACAGAAGCGTGATTCTGAGGAACGCCGGCTGGGACCCGCTCACCAGCAACGGGATTCTTCAATTTCTGCGTACCTCTCTATGCGCTGTTGGGATTCTGCGAAGATTACAAACGCGTGATGATCAACGCTTGTCACGAGTTGATCCTTATACGATCGCGCAACGACAACAATTGTCTGACGGGAGATCAAGCGATGGAGCCCTGGATTGAATTGTCAAAGATACAATGGCGAATGCCGCACGTGTTACTGAACGAAATAAACAAGTTGTCGATGCTGCGCGCTC
>NW_012026789.1:5649980-5650542 GCF_000956235.1 Wasmannia auropunctata | reverse complement strand
TTAGCCCTCCACGTCAGCAACCCGAGCGGGAAGCATCAACGGAGGTTTCCGGCAGGAACCTCTAGGAGGTGGAGTTCGGCTGGACCGGAGAGGCTAATGTAATCGCATACATCGGTTCTGCGTCCTTGACTTTACCCAAGAGTAGCTCTCACCATCCTCAGTCCGCCCCGAACGGTGCTGCACCGATCAGAGCGCGAGTCCTCAAGGTGCAAAGAGTCACAGAGGGTCAAGCGTCGTCCCTTACCCTTTTCATCCCTACCCGCGGCGCCTCATCAAAGAGGCACACAGCACAGGCGAGACGGGGTACCACACGGCGCTTCATCGAAGAAGCTCACGTCGTGGGCGTAAGCAAGGAACGTGCGGTGCTTCATCGAAGAAGCTCCCGGCACAGGAACCAAGACTCAGGGTTCCCGACACTGGCCATCATCTCCCTGGTGAGTGGAGGGCTGGGTAGGTTCAAGCGTCGTCCTTTAAGGGAACTCCTCTCATCTACCTGCGGCGCCTCATCAAAGAGGCACACAGCACAGGCTTGACGAGGTACCGCACGGCGCTTCATCGAAGA
>NW_012026789.1:5649265-5649930 GCF_000956235.1 Wasmannia auropunctata | reverse complement strand
ACGGCCGGCGACGTGGAATATGTGTCCACTTATCAATCTGACGAACGATCAAGGCCGGGAACCCCTGCTGACGAGGACTTGGAGATTGCCTCAGTGGGAGTTGGTGCGGGTAGCGGGATGCGATCTGCCTCTTCGGACTCGTCCGGAAGGATCAGGCCGCCCCCCACAAAAAAGGGACAAAAAAGGAAGAAAGCTTTCAAATCGCCGGAGACGCCCGATGAAGTGGAAACCCCGCAAATAACTTACTCGGATGCTCAAAGAAAGGAGTTAAACAGGAGGATGGAGAATATTGATTCTCTTACTTCGTCGGAAATGGCAGCCCTTGTCGCGGAATGGCTTGGGGAAGCAGAAGAGTGTCGCAAAAAGTCCACAAACATAAAAGGCTCTTTCACAAGCAAAATGAAACTCAACATGGATTCCGCGACGGAAATTATAAAGAAGCTTGCAACTAGGGCATCGCAGGAGGGAGATGTCGGATTCCTGAAGGCAAGATTTATAGAGATGCAATCTGAGATAAATGGCCTCAAAGAGGAAAATGAAAGGCTAAAACTTCAGATAGAAGAAATTAACAGGGGGATAAACGTGAGGCCAGGCCCGAGTAGGGAGACGAACATCTCACAAGAAACGTGCCCGGGACGAATGGACACCTCACCGGATCCCCCCGA
>NW_012026789.1:5646696-5647509 GCF_000956235.1 Wasmannia auropunctata | reverse complement strand
ACGTGGGATGTCACCCACGGGCGAATGCCGAGACAGGGACCTGGGGAGTCTTATAAGACGAAGGGTGCCACGGAAGTTTCCCCCCCCCCTGGTCAGAAGAGAGAAGAAGGAAGCACACAAGAGGGGTCAAGCGGACTCAGAAGATTTCGACGCAGGAGGGGAGAGCCTGGCCAGCTCTTCCGAGGGAGGCGTCAGAGGTCCCATTTTTGGAAGGGCAGCACGGGACAGATGGAAGCAACGCCCGGTAACCTGAAGCAACAGCTCAGGGTAGGGCAGGATTCCGCGATACCCGGACGTCTGCGCCGATCCTGAGGAATCATCTTTGAGGACCATGGACTAGATTGTCGGGACGACAATCTTAAAGAGGAGGGGCAGTGTTATGCCCCCGGCTGAGCCGACCCGTGTGTGCACGTAGCTTTAGCCTGAAAGCTGCGAAGTGTTCTCCGGACGACGCGGCACGCGTTTATTAAAAACACGATCTGTTAGAATTCTCGACGAGCCGTCAACCGATTCGGACGTGCTAGCGAGCGCTTGTATTCTGCTGCGACATTAAAGAGAGTTCTTTTATTCATCTCGTCTCCTTATTTCGGTCGTGTTTGCGCGAGTGCAGTGAGAGTGCGGCACGCGAGCGAAAGCTCAGCGACAGAGCGCAACAATATAATTAATTTACCTTTTTGTTTTAAACAAAAATATGAATTATTGCGCCATTTTCTTTATAAATAATAATAAATAACAAGAGTTTTAAAAATATTTTTTATTTATTATAAAAATCTCACATTGCCATACAATTTTATAAAAGGATGAAAGTCAAAA
>NW_012026789.1:5645035-5646152 GCF_000956235.1 Wasmannia auropunctata | reverse complement strand
CAATTCTAGTACTCATGGTACAATCGATCAAACGCTTAATTTTGTTTGTAATTTTTTCTTGATCAAAATCCATTTACTGTGTTTACATATTTAACCTTCCTCTTTAAATGAACTATGGCTCATCTCATTTAGCATTTCGTGCCATCTCCTGTAAATATATTTAATTTTATATGCGCCGCTTATTTATTATCGCGCGCCCTTAATCGAAAGTCATTATAAATATATAATATATACTTTGTGGGAGACACTAGGAGACTGCGTCTCCTTATTATATGATATATTGTGTTTGATTTCTTTTTCTTCACTTTACCTTCCTACTCATTCTTTAGTGGTATTCAAACTTTCGCGGTAACTAGCGCGCGACATGTTACTGCGTAGGGGTGGCGCAAGGGTGGCAATACGTTAATGTGCAACTTCAATTTGTGACAACTTCATACTTGTGATTGGCGCAACATCGAAATGTCGCGTAAGTATTACACAACTTTTAAGCATATATTTTATAGGAAATGTTTAATTTTTCGTACTTTAGACTAATATTACAATGAGTTTAACACATTTGTTATTACGGACGATTGGAGTAATCCGTCATAACGCGATATTCATATATTATGGGTATAGTCGTGCAATGCATTTTGTCGTAACCTAGCATACAATTTCTTATTGACTCTCCGCGGCACTTGAAAAGATTTATTTCAGAGCATTTCATGTTAGATTTTTATTATTATAATGATATATACAACCTCGAATACATGTATACATAGATTATTAATTATACTTTTATTTTTTCAGAAGAAATCACAGATCAAGCGGAGCGAATGCTCTTAGAGGAGGACGAGCAACCTCCTACAGAGTAAGCAACGTTTTGTATTAATATTAATTATTTAGTCAGTTAGGTATAAAAAATTTTTTATGTTGAATATTTTACATATTCAAATATTTTAAGTATTATTTAATATTTTAAAACGTTAATTCTAAAATAAATAATAAAACATTTTTCACTATGTAGAAATTTCCAAAGGACGGTCATGTCCATTTTACGCAGACATGGGCAGATGTTGGAGAGGTTGCAACAACAGCAGCAACCTCAACAACAGCCGCAGCCTCAGCAACAGCCGCA
>NW_012026789.1:5642570-5644777 GCF_000956235.1 Wasmannia auropunctata | reverse complement strand
AACAGCCGCAACAATTACAGCTGCAGCAGCCAAATGGTATGATATTTATGTAAATACGACGTACATACAACGTAATATAAATTACGTATTTATTTAATGATTATGAAACTATATTATATATATTTAACATTTAGTTGTAATAAGATTATAATATTATTTTTATTTTTGCAGTATTTCATCGAGGACAAGGGCGTGGAAGGAGCCGCGCCCGTTGGTATCAAAGCGGCAGAGGCGGCGCGGGCGGTCGAGGACGCGGTCGAGGTGGCGGTCGAGGCGGCGCAGGCGGTCGAGGACGGGGTGGCAGAGACGACGGAAAAACTGTCATTATAAAAAAATATTTCAATTATTAATTATTATCAAAAATATATATATATAATAATAAAATTAATGTCATTTTAAACATATGTTATTTTGATTTTGTGTCCGCAATTTTTTTCTTTTTAAAATATCTTGAATATTATTATGAAAATATTACAGACATTATCTTATATAAATATGACACTTAAACAACATGTTTGCAGTATGATTGAGATATCTTAAAGATATTTTTTAGTTGTACATACTGGAAAAGTAACTAATATGTGCTTGCAATAATTAAAAATATGTTTAATTGTCCATTCTGGAAAAATAATTAATATGTGATTGCAATAGCTTTAATTAGAAAACTTAACATCAAATTATGTTATTAGTCATTTTTCCAGTATAAACAACTGAATAATAACATGGACAACATTTGAAGACATACGTTTTACAATTATTTATTATATATTTGCCACACATTTTTATATTATGTTACATTTTATAGTTATCAATCATTTCTCTCTTCTTTTGCGTATCTCTTTTCACATCTCCATGAAGTTTATTTTCACGTTTGCATCATTTTAATCTTTGTCTTAAATCTTGCGTGCCGGTACCAACATCATCTCTAATATGCAACAACAATATAATGATCAATATTTATATAAATCTTATGCTATTATAAATATTTTGCTATTTTCTGTAGCATTACCATAATTTTGTTTCACTATCTGTTTCTTCTTTGTTTGACTTTTGTTATTTCCTTATTCTTGCCATGTCATTGCTCTATGGACTCCATCTATCATTCGAGACTCGATTTGCAGTTCTATATGCGTATGAGGTTTTTTACGAGAGATGGATTGCTGATCTGTCCCCTCAATTATCTTTCTTTATCCAAGCTTGGAATCGGTTGCAGGAGCGGTTGCTGAGCTACTCAATCCACCCAGCACCTACTTCTGGCGGAGTTTTGTTCCATCATAATTTATTTTATTTTTTCCTAATTTTTTAAATTTCTTGTTACATAGTTTTCTATAATATGAAAAAGTACATATAGTTAAATATAATATTACAGAAACTTTATATTATTTTAATTAAATTAATTAAAATAATTAATTTAAATTAATTAAAATTGTTTGAATTTCGCACCAATAAAAAACAAATAATCTTACAACAAGAAAATTAATTAATAATTTTAATTAAATTAATGATTTCTAAATAAATTAACAATTTTAATAACAAAAATAAATACAAAAAGTTAATTTATCATCTTATAACGCGTGAAATAGTTAATAATTCAATGATATTTAAGTCACTATTATTAACATCAAAGTAATTTACTTACAAGTAGCATATTATTTATAAATTCGATTAAAAGTCCAAATGTAGTAAAGGTTGAAAAATAATCGTACTGGAAAAATGAGTCACTGCTGGTGTCATGCAGTTTAAGCTTTCTCATGATTAATTGTTTCACAGTACATTTTACATATATTTGTAACTATAAACGGATTTTCATGAAGAAATAATGCAATGTTTCAAATAGATTTCATAGCGTAATTATTATATATTTCAACAAAATAAATCTGTAAAAAAAATTATAGTTATGTCACTGTAATGATTTAAAAAATCAATTAGATCCACATTACTGGATAATATAAATTCAAAATGTACATTAATATATATATATATAAATCTTATGCTGTTATAAATATTTTACTATTTTCTATAGCATTACCATAATTTTGTTTCACTATCTGTTTCTTCTTCGTTTGATTTTCGTTATTTCTTTATTCTTGCTATGTCATTGCTCTATGAACTCCGTCTATCATTCGAGACTCGATTTGCAGTTCTATATGCTTATGAGATTTTTTACGAGGTATGGATTGCTGATCTGTTCCTTCAATTGTCTTTCT
>NW_012026789.1:5640599-5642112 GCF_000956235.1 Wasmannia auropunctata | reverse complement strand
GTACTACACACACACACACACACACACACACACACACACACACACACACACACACACACACACACACACACAACATTTCTTACTTTAAAGTATAAAGTATATTATATTTATTGATGAATACTTACTGATGAATAAAGTAGTTATGATTCAGCGTCAACAATTTCTTCAGGACAAAATCTCGAATCAGCGTCAAAAATGTCTTTAGGACGAAGTCTTGAATTGAAGTAACATTCGTTTCATTTAATGTCAAAAATAGTATTTGGATGAAATGAAATTCCGTCTACTTACATCTGTTCATCACACAGCCGAAACCGGTACAATTTGTTTAATTGTTCCGATCTTATGTTATCATTATCTATTAAGTTACATCTCAAAGAGGAATCAAATCAGAATTTATTTTAATTTAACAATTGTTTTAAATTTTGTTATATATATATATATATATATATATATATACTCATAATAAAGAAACCTTATATTTAAGTCACGTAAAGCCAGAGTTCAATTTTGAGAGTTTAACAATATTATTTTTTTCTAACTTTTTTATTTTAACGACAAAAAATAAGTTTCTGGTTTTTTATATTAATGGCAATGAGTTGCGTAGCATAAGAAATAAAAATTGTTTAGCTCTTTATATTATGCCAAAATTAATTTTTTTCACATGTGACTTTATAGTTTCTATCTTGTTAGCCTTATTGTTTTTATCTTCAAATTTAAATTCATTTTTTGCATTCCTCTTTGTATTGTTTTTCAAATATTATTTTTCCATTTCAATTGAAAATAAGACCTTCTGAACTGCTGCATATTACATATAAAGTCTTGATATTTCTATCACTATTTTCATTATTATTACTACATCATTAATAATCTTTTGATTAAATATATATAATTTTAAGGTCATATTTTCTTATAATTAATCGTAATTGTATCGGTTCGGCTTATGTCTATTTGTTCGCCATCTCAAAAACGAATTGGGCCAAAATTTATTTTAATTTGATTGATCATTTTAGTTCAGTTAGCATATACACGCTTATAACGATGCATATTTATACGTTTAAGTTACGTGTAGCCAGAGTTTTAAGAGTCCTGAGAAATATTTAGTAATTTTAATCTTTTATTTTATATAATTTACAATTTGAGAGATAAGTTCTTTAAATTAATAGCAATGAGTTGTGAGTCGGGTTATAGTAATTTTTGTTAGAGCCTTTAAGGAAGTACACTCGCGACAATACCATCCAAAAGTTAGGTCTCTTCGCGCGCTCGGTGGCGATATTGCCGCCAGTGAGAAAAAACATTTAGTTGTGCCTATCCATAGGCCGCACACGCAGAAAAAAATTAATTCAGACAGATGCAGACTAACGCAACTCGACTGGCCGCCTCCTTCACTCGCCTCCATATGTCAATAAAATTCGAAAATTATATTTTTTAAAAGACTCTATTTTCCAAACTAAATGGTAAAAAATTATGAATTTTTTTTCATAATATCCGTTTCATATCCCTTCATCACATACTA
>NW_012026789.1:5639774-5640422 GCF_000956235.1 Wasmannia auropunctata | reverse complement strand
AATAATTATAAACGCCTCTATACGCACACCATCCGTGCTCGTTTACGCGGCGCGCTCGCAGCAATTCTTCAAGCAGCACGTTCTACTCGCATTTTTGCATTTAACAAGGGATAACGATGAAAGCAAATCTATTTGCGCAATATTCTGCGGATGTATAACTATAAATCGTTTATCTCGCGTACGGCTAGACAACGCTTACGAAGCAAAGTTTGAATGCCGTGGGGTCAAGTCAAATCGGTGTAAATAACTTATTGCGGAAACAGTCTGTTTACGTCTAATCACAGAAATATTTTCGTTCGAGTAGTTACCCTGTTAAAAAAAATTGATAGAAAACGATAAGAACTGATATAGGATTTGACAAATATTTTATCGTGTCCCATCGTATATATCGTTCCACCTTCTCTGTTCCGAAAGAAATTGTTATAGTTTCCTATTGTTTTCTGTTCAGAAATGCAAAAAAAGAAAAGGAATGTAAAACACAAATCACACGTTTATTCTTTATGTACACTATTTACAGCTTTGTCTTTCGGCCGCGAGATCTTTGCACAAGCGAGCGACTCGAGCAACGGGTGCGGCGCGACGATTTTGAAGCAAGCAACTTCGCGTGCTCTGCTAGCGACAGAGACTTTTTGCCCTTTTTGAAATCTG
>NW_012026789.1:5604009-5639724 GCF_000956235.1 Wasmannia auropunctata | reverse complement strand
GTTTTCGAGCCAACATTCCCCCTCCTCTATATATTCAAAGCTATATACTCAAAGGTCCTCCTGCTTTTTGAGGTTATGTGATGTTGCTTGAGTGTGTGCCATGTGACATTCGATAATTGGAATCTTTAATAGATAGAATTAAGAGTAAGATTATGCATTATTAAATAAATATGTTGACAACATATTAAAAAAGTGTTGATTAATTTAAGATAAATATTTAAGAAAAATACGTAACATCTGTTAAATGAAATGTTATATTAATACAGTATATTTTACATTTAATAGAATCATTTTTTACATATTTCCAATCTACAGCAGGATGAAGGACGACGATCTTGTCGGCTTTGCCAACCCAAATACGGTCAGTGACAATGATGAGGATAATGAAATTGCTAGAATTAAAAAGAAGGTTTCCAAGAAATCTGGAGGGTTTCAATCGATGGCTCTCAGTTTTCCGATTTTGAAAGGGATCCTCAAACGTGGGTACAAAATACCCACACCTATACAAAGAAAGGTTATTAAAATGCATGTATATTCTATAAGGAAACACAATTTGTAATTGCAGCTGTCTCAATACTATAAATCTTGATGTTTACATTAATATAAAACTTTTTTTTTTATATAGACCATACCGTTGGCTCTCGAGGGAAGAGATGTAGTAGCGATGGCCAGGACAGGTAGCGGAAAGACCGCTTGCTTTTTAATTCCTCTGTTTGAAAAACTCAAGGCGAGGCAAGCAAAGACGGGTGCACGCGCATTGATATTGTCGCCCACACGTGAGCTGGCACTGCAGACGTTGAAGTTTATAAAGGAGTTAGGAAGATTTACAGGATTGAAGTCAGCAGTGATACTGGGTGGCGACAGTATGGATAATCAGTTTAGTGCAATTCATGGAAATCCCGACATCATTGTAGCTACCCCAGGTAGATTTCTCCATATATGCGTGGAGATGGATCTGCAATTAAAAAATGTCGAATATATTGTCTTTGATGAGGCCGATAGGTAACAGTTTCTTATTTCTCGTGTGTTATTTTTAACATTTGCATTTTCTTTTGCGACGTGGTTAACACAAAACTGCATTGCAGATTATTTGAAATGGGTTTCGGGGAACAGATACAAGAAATTGTGAACAGATTACCGGAATCACGTCAGACATTACTATTCTCCGCTACTTTGCCTAAGATTCTCGTAGACTTTGCGAAAGCTGGTCTGAGCGATCCAGTTTTACTTCGTTTGGACGTTGAGAGTAAGCTGCCTGAAGGTTTAACGTTATCTTTTATTACGTGTCGCCCCGAAGAGAAATTAGCTGTACTTTTGAGCTTACTAAAAAGAATTATTAAACCCGAGTCGCAAACAATTATATTCGCGGAAACTATGCATCATGTGGAATATATTCATCAGGTAATCATCGGCGTACATAATCGTACATTTTAAATAATATTCTGCAAATATTTTAGCAGACAAGTAATCGAATATATCGGATATAAAACAATTTTTACAGATATTGGATAAAGCGAATATATCTAACACCTTCATTTATTCGAATCTGGATCCTTCCGCGCGTAAAATAAATGCAGCTAAATTTCAAGTTGGTAAAGCGAGAGTTCTCATAGTGACGGATGTTGCTGCTAGAGGAATAGATATACCACATCTTGACTGCGTGATCAATTTTAATTTTCCCGCAAAATCTAAACTTTTCGTGCACAGAGTAGGTACGTTCTTTCGTAATTGTTTTCAATTATTTTTAATTGTTATTGAAACACAAGAACCTGACTGATTACATTGACTAATTTTTTTTTCTGCAGGACGATGTGCTCGAGCCGGACGTGCTGGAACGGCATATAATATCGTGAGCTCCGACGAATATCCTTACCTCTTAGATCTGCATCTCTTCCTTGGTCGGCCTTTAACGATAGTGCCGACTGCGGGAACCAATGAAAATATGGAATCCGCCGTAGGGAAATTGCCACAGGCTATGATAGAGGAAGAATTAGCTGAATTAATAAATTGGCACAACACCTCTACCGATCTGGTGAGCATACCGAACATATCTATTTTGGTACATAAATTCGTATAATTAATCCTCTGTTTCTTCGTGGCATTAAACGAGTATGTATGTCTTCAGTTAAATATGCAAAAAGTATGCAACAACGCCTATCAACAATACATCAGATCGCGACCGGGTGCTTCGGCGGAAAGTGTCAAAAGAATTAAGGAGCTTCGCATAAACGAAGCTGGAGTCTTACCCGAGTATTCTGATACAGCTCTTCATACAGCTGTGGATATGATATCCAGGATGAAAAATTATAGACCGCAAGGAGTGAGTACGATGCTTCATATACATACGAATATTAAAACGTTACACTTCAATTTTAATATCAAAATCTTTTACATGTAACAGACGATATTTGAAATTGGTACGAAGACAAGTTCAACTGACTATCAGGTGATGAAAGCGAAACGAATGTTTCACAAGGAGAATATTCTTAATTTCCGCAAAAAGATGGAGGAGCATAAAACTGATAAAATCAATACGACATCAGGTAAATATTATGATGGCAATGTGTACCATACATATATGTAACAATATTCGAGTTAAATTTTTCAACTTCCATAGGATTATCTGAAAAAGTTAATCTGCCGTCCAGCAACGCGGAAGAAATTAATGCTGCATTCAGCACAGTGGTAGTGCCAAAGAAAAGAAGTAGTGACGATTTATACAAAATTTCAAAAAAGAAGAAACGTTTAACGAAACGGGATGAAGAATATTATATACCTTACTCCGCACCAGACAAGCATACAGAGGATGGGTAAGAATCACTTTATTTCGGTTTTCATAACTTGTTTTTTCAACTTTATGAAAGTAATACGAAATATTAAAATTATCATTAATATATATTTTATATTCATATTAAAATCAAATGCACAATTCAATAATATTTTTTTTTAGTTTTTAATTATTTGTATTCGATGTTTGTTTACTTTTCAGTTTAGCAGTTAACACATTTGCCACTGAAGCTGATAAGGCGCAGATGGATTTAACGGCAGACAATGAAGAGGGCCAACATCTTCAAACGCAGTTGAAAAAGTGGGATAGGAAAAAGAAGAAAATGGTCACCGTCGAAAGGGTATATACATGCATTCATGTATAATTTCTACTTATGGTGAAATACAGGTATATTTTTTACATTGTATCCACAGGATCCGAAGGCGAAAAAAATACGCACTGAATCGGGAGTATGGATACCTGCTACGTACAAGACAAATCGTTACAATGTATGGAAGGAGAAGCGTAAGATCGATGAAAACGATAGTGAAGAAGATAGTGAGGAAGAACCTTCACAGACAACAAACTGTAAGTTAACATGATCACATCGGTTGTAAAAGTTATATATTTTGTTTCTAATCTAATCAAATGACACATTTAACTGACGTATATTTAAAAACATTTCTTTTATAATTTTTTGCGCATATTCATTTCAAACGTTATTCAAAAATAATTGACCCTTTATTTGCATTTCAGTACGGACCACAGCAAATACACATTGGGCCCGGCACAACCAGAAGCTTAAAGACAAGATTAAAGTAAAGAGCGAGCTGAAGAAACCCGAACAAGTTTTGAAGGCACGCAAGCTGCTGGAGAGAAAACGTCAGAAAAATGGCAGAAGGAGAAATAAAAGTCAAAAGGATCGTAGAAGGAAACATTAAAACGTTTTCGATGTTCAGAATACATTATCATTATAATGCAATCAGTTTTAGGTATTGGTTTCTTTTTCTGTTAATTATCACTTCTCCTCTTGCATTATTCCCATTACTCATATTTGCCATGTAATCAACACAACCATGTTAGAATGAAGAAACGAGTGAAAGCTATTACGCGTAGTAGAAATAGTTACTTTAATTAAAAGTATACTTTATATCACAGAGCCATCATTTCAAAACAATCCTATATTTTTACGATTAAAAATTTGCATAGGGGCAATAGATTTTTAAGCGCGCGTGATATAAATTTTAATGTATATAATATATATGATAAAAAAGCGTGACATAATAATATACATTATACGACACAAATACGACGCATCGGCTAAAAATAATCGCGAACGGTTCGATAATATCTCTCGAGAGTACAATGACCTTATAAACAAGTGTTGTACGATTTAGGACGTTTGGCCTTGCATCGTCATCGTCATAACAACGTAGTGACTGCGTTGCACAATTGTGGGGTCTCCCGTAAGGCGAGGTATTACGAAGACTTTGCCGGGCGCCTGTCTCTTTGCGCGAAGCCTAAGAAATTTCCGCGTCATCGAGGCAGGCGCGCAACTTCTCGCTCGCCGATATAATCGCGAGGAATCAAAAACCTGGAAGGCAAACAAAAAAAATACGTCTCGATGCGATCATAAATTTTGCCGAGACCGAAACCGTCGACGGAAATTCATCTCTGCGCGTTGCGAGAATCACGGGACGGCTACATGACGAGGCGGAAGATCTGCGTGCATAAGTGGGTTCCGCGAAAGCAACATTTGGCTGCTCTCCACTCCCGAGATATAGAAAAATTTTCAGCGTATTAAAGTCTCACGATATACCGCTGCGTAAAGGTATTCTGTGCCATGTGTTAACGCAGCGCGGAGTAAGTGATTCACAGCAGTGTATTTACATTGCCATTGGGCATTGTATCATATCGGTGGCATATTTTAATGATAATAACGTGATTGACGCGATTATCCTTCGATTATCTGAAAACATCGCGTTATCGCGCCAACTTTTCTGCCGCGTCCGCGTCGCGTGGCGATGTTTTCTCGATAATTGAAGATACTAATAAACAACATAGGATACTTCCAGAGTATAAAGAGGCTGCGCTATCTCTTCGCGGAGATTATATATAGAAAAAAAAAAAGAAAAAAAGTTATACAATATATAGTAATTGAGATATCGATCTCTAACGGGCAGTCGCATTAACTATTATTAACAGTTTATTAGCGCGTATAGTCGATCGGCTTTCGTATCTGTGTCATAGCAAGCCCTTCTCCCTTTGTGCGCGTACGCTCCTTTTGTGATCTAGATTCTAGAAAACAAACACGGGCGACGCGCATCGTAATAAGCGAGGCTGCAAAGCTGGAGCGCAACCGGATCTCCGAAAGAGACCTCGAGTTGGCTTCGATTTCAAATTCTTTTGACATCGTCCGAGCAGTGGTCTCTTTAACTCTTTCTCTTTTTCTCCCGAATGATACCTTTGGACATATCTCTTCTTGCCGCCTAAACACCTTAAGTTGTCACTCTAGGCATTATCAGAGAAAAGAACGTGTCCGCGTTACAGTCTCTCTGTGCGATCGCCCAGTATAATATAAGTGTCGCTCCGTCACTTGCCCTCCTCCGTCATTCTCTCGCCTTATTTTTTTCTTTCTCTTTCCCGCCTCTCTCTTCTCACCCGCGGC
The DNA here is from genome assembly GCF_000956235.1 of Wasmannia auropunctata. NCBI lineage: Eukaryota > Metazoa > Arthropoda > Insecta > Hymenoptera > Formicidae > Wasmannia > Wasmannia auropunctata. The sequence goes on along the minus strand of NW_012026789.1, from coordinate 5,634,289 downwards.
GTAGCAATCCCATTGGGCTTTTAGACGTGTCTAGCTCGTCTAATGTCTATTTGCCCATTCGTCTCCATCGAGTGCGGTATGCATTTGGAGCCTCGACCTTCCCCCTACTCGACGACTTTTTAGCTCGATGAAGAACGAGGGGACACATCTGCCGCGCGACAACGCGACCCACGGCCGACCCTCCGGCCCGAAATAGAGATTATTATGATAGAGAGCATCTGCGCAGCGCGCGGATGCAAGGACGGGGAGGGACGCGCGGATGACTGTTGGCGAAGTGTCGGGAGAAAGAGAAGAGAGAAGAAGAAAAAGAAAGAATACGTCGTGCGCGCGAACGGCAGATTCAACTCGTTGGCCGAGGAGTCGAGCCGTGTATTTTTGGATGTGCGTACGAGCGCGCACGCTTGAGTCTTTTCAATCTTCTTGCCGCGCGCGTGTAGCGCAGAACGTGGCCATCGTGTATCACAATTACTCGCTTCGTCCGAAATCTTCGTGGAAATTGGTACAAGGTCTCTTCTGGTTTCTGATTCTTCCTTCTCTCTATTTTTCACTCTCTTTCTCTCTCTCTACATTGTTCGATCTTGGGAAGCAGCCGCGGAACGATTCATCGCGATTCTGCCTCCACCTCAATTATCTGCTCGGTGCATCATTTGCGAATTACGGGTATTAACGGCAGATTGCGGCGGGATTTTATCATGCGGGAGTACATACTCAGGATTTATGTAACAGGATTCTTCGAACGTTCTGAACGAAGAGAAATGAAAAAAACATCTACAAATGTGATATATTTGCAAAATGTAATGAATATGTATTTCTTAATTTCTCTGTAAATATCTATAATAACTTAATTCTCTTCTCTATAAGGAATATCGCACGACCAAAGTATATTTCGATCAATGCAATGGTAAGATTTCGAACGGTCTCAGGTTTTTCTCTATAATATTCTAATCTTCTATTTTGTCTTTTATTCTCGTCGTATTATTATTATACGTACGATCAAACGACTGAGTGAGCCTAGGATTCCATTGAAACAATCAACATCGTGACGGATAAGCGCGCGAGTTACAATAACAAGCCCGAGAGTTCCGTCAATCGTATCTCCCTGGTATCTCCGATTGCCTCTCGCCACTCTCGCGTCCGTTCGATTGCGGACGAAGGCGACGGCGGAGAAACAAACGTATTGCCTGTCACGTTACCACGTGTTAATATATTACGCGCGCTGTGCCGGGGAATCACGTGTCGTCCCGCGGCCACCCGTTATCCCGCTCTCTCTCGACATCGGTATGCGCGGCATTAATTCATGCCCGCGCAAATGCTTACACACGGACGTGCTCCCATTCTTACGTCGGCATGCTCAGCCGGCGACAACGTCGTCGACGAAAACAATCGTCGGGAAAGTGGGGGGGGGGGCGGAGAGGAGGAGAAGAGGAGTAGCGGCGTGACAAAGGAAATGGACGAAGTATAGCTTCACTATCCGCCAGTCTTCTCCGCGCTTGGTCCATGAGTGACAAGGATCGGTAGATCTTAGAATTGTATGTACACTGTATACTTATTTAGTGTATTACTTCAGTGGAATCTTATTTAAGCTCAATCTCGTTGAACTCAAACATAATGACGAGAATGTAACACGATCGGAGTAAGAAGGATAAAATTGAAGATTAAAGTACTTATTGCCAGAGGAATGCGAAATCCTTCGATTTTTATATCTTGTTATATTGCATTCGGATCTTTCGGAGAACGTTTTTATACACGTCAGGTAATACGTATTTTTCAAGGAGCCCCTTTTCTTTTCTAGAAAAATGCCAGACGTCGCAGAGTATACGATTGTAAAATCGAAATTTTCGAGATTTGTTTTGGTAAATTGCAAGAATACGAACATTTAGGAGAAATTTCCAAGAATGCTGATAGCTTAAAATTTTTTGAAGACTGTTATGTGCGGTTTTGCCAGAATTTTTCGACAAATCCTTTCCGAATATCCCACATGAATGCCTATATGTATATTTAATATTAAATAAATAAATATATATATATATATATATATATAATTAAATATATTATTTAACACAGTAATCAGCTGGTATTATCCGTGAAATTTCCTCCTCTCCTTTCTTTAAAACCTGTCGCCTTTCCTTCTTCCCGACTTCCCTCGTTTCTCCTTTCTCTTTAGGTTTCTCTCTACCACGAGGGCACTCGCCCTCATTATTTTGCTCAAGGTCCCACGAATCGTTACGCCTCTGGGAGGTAACGTCCTCTACAGTTCACGAGTCGGCTTCATCACTAACGAGAGCAGATTTCAATGAATTCAATCTAATTCTCCGAGAGAGTGGGAGAAGGAAAGACGGAGAGAGGGCGCGTCAGCAACTTGATTTCGTTCTATTTTAACATGTGTTACGCTTTTTGTATCCTTCCGCTTGAGTCAGAATAATGACGTATCACGATAATAATAGACTCTTTGTACTCTGGAATGCGTCGAAAGTCCCTGAATTCATTCTTCGCGAATCGAAGAACGAATCGTTAACGCGACATTCCGTTGTCTGGAATTCTTTTTTACGCGTGCATCCAATTAAGAATTGGTTTTTCATATCGAGCGTTTTGATCAAAAACGCAGTTGCCAATTTTTAAAACGTACATATATTGGCATTACTTTTCAGTTATTATTGAAGCGTAAAAAATGTAGTAGCAAAGTTTTAGACAATTTCTGTGCAACATAGACGACAATGCATCTTAATTTCTACAATCTTTCAAACGAAAGCGAAAGAATGAATTTATTCTACTTAAATTGATATAGACGTTTCTGGGACAGAAGAGATATATTAATCAAAGGCGGAGCAAACACAAGATGGCAGACTGCTTGCGAATCCGTCTAAACAATATTATTCGAAATAAACCTGTCTGTACGAGCCGTTCGTGTGTCCAAAAGGCGAACAAAAATGATATAAGCCAGAGGCTTGTTGCACAAGACAGTTCACAGACCGCCCTTGCACGACGGTCCATTACTTTGTCGTTGCACTTGGCGCAGGGTCAAATCTGGTCTTTTAACTCTCGCGCGATGATTGACGATCGCAAACGTACGTTGTGTTGCAATCGTATCAAATTCTCGAGTGCATTTAACGCCACGTTGGCATTCTCGTTTAGAAATATTTTAAATTAGCGACGAGATCAAGAGGAAGACTTCGTCGAATTAGAGGATTTAGAAGCGAGGCGTGCAAAGATCTAGGCGGATCATGATTTAAATGTCTGAACACCGCGGGAGAGAGTGAGATTTAATTGCCATGCAGAAAATTGCGCGAATGGAATAGCAGTGTTCGAATCCGTTTTAGATTCCCGGTGAGCGAAGTGCTAGCGATGTGCTAGCATTTCGCCAGCAGATTCGAGCAGAACGTATCACGGCAGATTAGCATCAACTGCGTCCGCATTAAACTCGTGTTCCGCCAGCAGAGTCCACCGATATTATTTGACAGTAGACCGCCAGCAGAAACCGTGCAGAATCTGTCATTTCGTAACCGTTCAAATGGAGAATATATCATTTATGTATACGAAACGGCAGAGATCTGCTGGCAATCTACCATTACATTCTGTTAGCACAAATTTTGTTACATTTTACGCTCGCTCGACAAAACGTGCAGCAGACACTTCGCAAAACTTCTGTTTTCGATAGATTTGGCTATCTGGGTTAGTAATCCGTCGCCACAAACGGCTTGACCGAAATGCCGACGATGCTCCGTCATCGGCGGCCGCAGTTCGCGAAAGTTTCTCGCGCAAGCCAAAGTGGAAGATTAGAAAAAGAAAAGAAAAAAAAAGAAATACGAGCGAAGAAAGACGTAGAAAAAAGTGTTATTGCCTCTTAGAAAGGGGACGGACGTTGGCGAAGGGGGGGGGGCTCATTACGTTCGGCACTCGTTTACGTGCCGTGCCGGTCGATGACGTATCGTTTGCCGAGATATTTAAGCCCGTCGCAGGTAGAAAGCGTGGAGCATTCCAGGAAGTCGCCGGCGCTCGGCCGGTTCTCGCATCTCTCAGGATTCACGGCCGTTATGCCACCAGAGGAAAACAGATACTCTTGCGCATTCTCTTCTCTCTCGTAAATAAACGGCGGCTATATTGGTCCGAAAACTCGCAGAATGACGTCACAATGGTGCCGCTAAAGATTCGGGATGGGAACCGGCCGAAGCGGTACTACTTTAACAGCGTTGTTGTAAAAGACATTTGCTTTTCTAGGACATACCCTCTCTAAAGATTGGAGAAAATGCACAATTATTAATCCATTAGGTATCATCATAATCGTATGATTTATATTATTTATAATAAACGCAGATATATGATTCTTCTCTTCTGTTCCCATTTCTCCTCTTTCCTCATTTTGGAAATCTTATAATATCATAAAACAAACAATACTTTTTACAGAAGATATACCGCAGTCTTTCTGGATTTAATTTAATGACTCGTATGGTAGCAGACAATATGTAAGAACGACAAAGGGTAAGGAACAATTGTGAATATAATTACGTGATGCTTGCGATGCGTATGTACTTGTGATAGAAAATAGTTAAATAGGTAACTGACTAGCTGAGGTAATTGAGAGCAATGAATAGACACAGCAATGCAATAAATGCGGTATTAATAATCGCGAAATTAACAATTTTTCATTCTTTCTTTCCTTTCAATTTCCTCACAAGCAAGACTATAAACAGTTACAGAACAAAACACGATAATGCCGTTGAAATTATTATTTGATCGATTCACAAACAATCAAATAGATGATCCACTTGCGGGAAAAATAACGCAATATGTTTGTTTAAATTAAATTCAAGCGAGGAATCAAATTAAGTTCAATGGGATAATTTATAATGAGATTTCAGCTTATTTTATAATTTTATATACTCTAATATATGTACATATATTTATTTTAATATAAGATAACGCCACTATAGATGTAGATCGGGTAACACAACTAGTTCTGGATAATTTATTACATTTAATTATTGTATTTTTTGTCAAATGGCGCATATTACAAGATACTTTAGCATTTGTGTTAGCTTTATCAATCGTCAATTATTTCTTGTTTATCAACCATGACGTTGCATATTTTATTGATATCATTAAGTAATAAAACATGAAACGTCAATTTAAGCATGCCTTTAAAAATTTGTTTAAAATTTAATACAGCAATATTTAATATAAGAATTGCCTTTTACAGAAGTAAGTAAATAGCATTAGATTTCATAGAAAATTAAAAATGTTTCGCGAATAATTTGATCCGCAATCAGACTCAAGGGTCAAATTGTGAATAATTTTCATTATTTCATTCAATTAAAATTAAAAACAAAATACATAAAAAACATATAAAACGTAGTACTGAAATTGAACAAAATCCATAAAATATTTTTTATGATTAAATATAACTGTAAATACATTATTGATTGCTTGATATTTTTTTAGATAAAAATATGAATTTTTGTCCTTGGGTCAAGTGCCTTTATCCTACGTGTATGCGTGTAATTCAATTATTCAAACGACATGGCACATAATTAGAATTCTATCCTGAATCCTGATTACGAATTACAAATACGAATTACAAATTACAGATTTAAAGTGTGCTTGAATTTACTTATGCGACTTCTCGCATGAATTTAATCTAAATAAACGTATCGCGTTATTTTGTTTACACACGTTCACTCGACCGTTCGTAGATATACGGCAAAATAACAATTTCCAGCATTAAGAATATATGTAAGTGTTGACGGACAGGCTTTACGTCGCTCCCGATACTGCAGGTTATATCGATTTTAACGCAATCACGGGCAAATGAGTCAGCGCGAGCGAGAACTCGGGACGATCGAAAACCCATTAATTCCGCGTGCACAGCGTGCGATGGCCATTAGTTGTGCGCGATATCGCGCGCGATGGTGTTTACACTGTTTACGTTGTCGCACAGGCATGCGTGACTTCCAAACCGCGTCATAATCCGGCGGCAACGACGCGCGCGTCACGCAGCTCGCCAAATCGCAGCGGCCGTACAGCGACGATTTAAAGTCCACTCCGGCGATCTGCAATCGGCGCGGAATGCGATCCTATGTAGAGGGGAATGTAGAGGGGAAAGAGCGAAACACGTTTCTCCTACGATCCGCGATTATAATATATATCGCGCAAATGTAATATACATATCCATATAAGTTTCGTGTATATATGTTGTGTTTGCATGTGCGATCTGGGCTATTTTTGTCGATGTGTTAATAAGTACTCTTATACATTCGTGCGAATTTTCTTCAAGTTTGTTTATTTGGTAATTTATTTTGACTGGTATTTATTTTTATTTTTAATACGTTTTTGTTTTAAAATCGTCTGAAGTAGGTAATAACATTTCTTAGTTGCTAATATACAACTCTGTGATTGTATTATTGTATTATAGCTTGATTGTATTAACTCTGTGATGTAACATCTAAAGTACGATGAAGATCGTAGGGACTTAGGACGGTCTTAAATATAAAAATCGTCTATAAATACCAGCTTATTATATGACTGTTTGCTTGAGCACGCAAAACGCGAAAACCATTTCGATGGGAAAATGAAGGCTCGATTTGTTCGAATCTATGTATGTATATGAAAAAAATCAAAGAAATTGGCACTAATGTATTTGCATCAATAATATACATATTTTAAACGTGCTGAATAGATGGATCTTAAACTTTGTGGCCGAAGAAGAAAAAACTGACCCCGGAAGGAAGTTGGCCAATTTTATCATGGTATTATAAACGCGTTTAATTACCCATGAAATATATGTCGTAATTTCGTTGAGGGGAAACCAATTCCACGTCAAAGAATCGAGTTTCGAACAATAACGCGCTACAAAAATGCCAAGATACCATCTTTATATATCTTCTACTTCATACGTGTATCGCGTATGCATTCTTTCGCACATGAGTCACCGATAATTCACTAATAATTGACGGCATCCGCGAGGCGCGAGACCCCGCGTCGCGCGGGGTACGGAAGCATTGTTGGTCTGCCCTGTATTGCAAAACGTTGCGAGGAACGAATCGAGCAACGCCGTTGCCCCGGGCCGACGGAGAGACGGCTGGGCGGTAGGAAAGGAGGGGTGAGGGGGAGGGGGAGGAAGTTGAGCGAAGAAAGCAAAAGGCCGTTGTTGTTCGAAAGGAAAGTAACGTGCGAATCTTTGCGCCACAAGCGCATGGCTGCATTTGGAGTTGCGCTGGTACCAGTGGTACCCTAATGTCTTGTAATTGCTTAGCCTCTGGCCACCCCGCTAATATGTTCGGCCGTGCGTCGCCGGGTGCAGCTGCACTTGCGGCCGCGCGACCTTTTCTCTCCCCCTCCCCATCACTTAACGAGTGGCACCGTCCGTCCGGTGCCGCTGCCAACCCAACTGCGAGATGCCTATTGCTTTTATGACGGGGCCCGTGGTTCGTTCAGCCCCGGCACTGCGAACCGTCATCCTTGGCAGAGGAAGAAAGTCAAAAGGTTCGCACCACGCTGTGCTCTCTGCACTTGAAAAGAAATAAACGTATAATTAGAAGAAAAAGGAGATTGAAGATTAATTGAAAAGAAAAAGGAGAAAAAATAGAAAGTTTAACTGCAGGGAACGAATCATTAGTCTCACATAAGTCTCACGAGATATTCGTTTGTTTGTTCCTCGAAAATCACAATTGTTTAAAGTTTGGAGGATATAAAAAAAATTCTTTAACAGGTACCGAAAGAGTCGAAAGAGCATTCTTAATTTGAACCTATAAGAGCTGAACCTAAGGTCTCAAATTATATGAGATAATTTACGAAAATTATTCACTTAAAGCAAAAAATCCTTTAGGAAATAAAAAGAGCGTTTTTCAAATCTTTCTCAAAATCAAATTCACGTGTATCAAAAAATCCGTATCGTTCAACTCAAGATTCGTGTATATAACACAAGAAAAAATTTGGAAAATTTTATGATTTATTATATCTCGTATCGACATTTCGCATCGTATGTTTATTATCTCCGAATACGATACGAATCTAGAACATTGAATTCACGTTTATCAGAGATAAGCTAATTTTCAGGCGACCACATTTGGGAAGCGATGTTCATCATTAACATTATCATTATATTACAAATCGATGTTTCTGTTTTTCAATCGCGTTTTGCGATACACGATTTCCGCCTTGCATCTTTTCGTCACAAAGACGAACACCAATTAAGCCGAGTCTTTTCAAGACGTATATGACTGCACGATAGCTTGACGTTTTCTTATCTTTGATGTTGTCATCCCGTTCGGTTGATAGCGGGCGGCTCACATTTCAGCACCGTCAACACCGAGTCTCGGGCGCCGAACAATGCTGGAGTAGAGTGACAATGGGATGAAACGATGTCAATACGCTACCAAGTAGGTATTGCCAGCGCTGTGATATAATGGCCATCGTCGCGGAATTATGTACGCCTCCCCAGAAGGCGATAAAATCACTTGTTATTACGTAAGAGAGGCTCTCAATAGAATCGTTATGTTTTCCTCTTGCTCTCTCACTCGTCTCCCTCTATCTTTTAGTTATGATCATTTAAATTTACGACGATTGGGGTCCGGGTCGTGAATGTGAGCAATATAATTAGAGTATGGAATTTTCACGCGCGTCGAAAGGGACTCTGCATCTGCTCGCATTGGTTCTCATCAGCGGCGCCGAATGAATGAATCAAATCGAGCGTTTCACATCAAACGAAACAGGAATATATTTTGTTATCAGTGGATTACGCTTTTAAGATGAAAGCGGATGAGTCACATTCCATTTAAATTGAATTAAATTTAAACATGAGTTAGTTTTAAAACCTTCCTTGACATTTACACATATTTTGTTTAAGAAATTTATATTAAAAATGTAAAATAAAGAAATAGCCATGTAAAAATATTTATTTCGAAAATAATTTCATAGTAAGAACCGATAAGAAAGAATTATTATCTGCCTTTATCGGCAGATAATTGCTAAAACGCCTTATCGTCTTTTCTTTATTTCAACGAGGTGAGTTATTGTTTTGTAACATGCGCGTAATTTAGAACGCGCATCAACGGACACGTCGTTTAAACGGGGCGTTTCTCCCGGTTTCAAGAATCAAAAAGCCCCGCGCCGTCGTCGGCTTATACCTACGAGGATTACGAGGGGTTCGCGGCCGCGCTAGGCACGTTCCTGGCGTCGAGCGCAGCCGTCGTGATTCAGGCCGGCCAGAGTTCACGTCCGCCGCGTTGGCAGCAGTGCGCCGCCGAGTCAGTGCTCAATGCGTCGTGCGACGGACAACAACGTCGGGGTTTGGTGGTGTGGATAAGCGACTCGTCGTCATCGTCATCGTCGTCCCGCAGTCATCGTTTTGCAGCGTTGTTTCGGTACAGTCCGAGCGATAACGCTCCTTCCTTTCGACGCGGGTTAACCAAGTCGACCGAGCGTCGCCGCCGTCGGGCGCACCGTCGCTCCGTTTCCTCCGATCCGCTCGTCGACGGTTGTCCCCCGCGCGATGCATCGCGCGCATCGCGCCCGCGACGGAGCCGCGATCGACGCGCGTTGTTGGGCGTAGCCGGCGGAGCAGCCGAGAAACGAAGCACGGGAAACGTCGTACGTGCGTGCCTATCCTGACCTGCGTGTCTGCCTGTCTACCTGCATGCGTGCGTGAACTGCCCCGGAACTGCCCCGATCGTCGCTGCCATTACGAGCCAAGTGCGCGCGGCGCGGCGGGGAAAGAGGATGGGCGACGAGCGTGTGTGCCGCGGTGTCTAGTGCCTCGTACCCGCGTACTCGTGCTCGCGTTTCTACACGAAAGGAAGATACAATTGACGACGACGGGACGTCACTTCTCTTCTTCTCCGTCCGTCTCGTTCGCACTCCGTCCCGGCCGCGGCGAACACGTCCCCACGCGTCGTCGCCGTGAAACTCGACCCGCCTAGACGGCCAAGATCGAACGGCGGCAGGCCGAGGTATGTCGTCGGTAGCATCGTAGCTCGGAATCCCGGATTCGAGCGCGAGGTGAGTGCCAAATAAATTGACGTCGACGTCGACGTTGACGTTTACGTCGCGCTGCGCCGCGCCGCGTCGCGTCGCGTCGCTTTGCTTCGCGTCGTGTCGTCGTGTCGTGTTGCGTCGCGCCGCGGTGCGGTGCGACACGACGAGGCGAGGCGAGGCGAGGCGAGGCGCGGCGAGGGCAATTGATTCCGTCACGAAGGACGGCGCGACAGCGACCGGCAACGGGGGTGTGGATTTTCCAATGTTCTGTCAACACGCACAGGATCGACAGGAAGCTCGCTCTCGCGAACATGGCACACCCATCTCGCTGCGCGAGCGAGCGAGCGAGCGAGCGGCGCGAAGCGGAGCGGCGCGGTGCGGAGCGGAGCAGCACGGCGGTGGTGCCAGGAGACGCTCGCGCGGCGCGGCGAGACGGAGAGGCGGTGCAGCGCATAGATCGAAATCGCAAAAGATCGCCGTCGCGGATTCTGCGTAGCGGGAAAAGAGCGTGCGACGATTATAACTCGTTAACGATGATCAGTCGGAAATTGCGAGCCGCGTGATTTCGATACGACGCGACACGCGAAAATGATCTTTTAGTGTGCGTGCGTAATCTGTTAATCTGTCGCATATTTGTTTTTTTCCTTAAGGGACCTTTTAAATCGTATTTGTTAGGAATATATTCGTTAATGTCACACATTTATCACAATACCAAAGATATTACGTCTTGATTATGTCTATATATCTACACATAGTAATCTACACGTTTAAAATAATTCAAATTTACACACATATGTGTATTGCTCATTTGCAGCACAACTTAACTAAAAAATGTCATTTTTGAGTTATTTGAGTTAAACGAGAAAGACAACATAAGGAAAAGGAGAAAAACATACTTTTATTCCTCTACAATTAATGGTTACACCAAGATTGCACTTCAAATTTAATATTATAAAATTTTAATGATTCAAAACATTCATTCATTTTCTAAAAAAAAAACTTAATTTTTTAGTTGTAGCAAATATATACATATGCATTTATAGCGATATATATATACATTTTTTATTGGAGTAACCTAAATTCAGATTTCATTACCGAAAATAGTGTGTTTACTCATAGCGACAATTTTACGACAATTGACGTAGCGTCGAAAATTAAACTCACTGAGATTATATCCATCACATGATCGACGATTAGATTTACCTAATGTAGACTTAATATACTGTTCTGCTTGATAATTACATTCAGACGGTTGGTCTCGCTTAATGAAAACACAGCAGTAGGCTTCTAGAATTGGCTTTACGATAGTATGTTTCGGATATGATAAATAGTCAGTGTCACGTGCACGATGAATGGTAGCGGCAGCGATAATTGAAAACGACACGTATAATTTACATGCGTTGGTTGCCCAACGCAATCGGACATTGGATGTTGCAGATACACACCGTATTTTAAAAACAAGAAATTCCATGAATTTTAATCTTGCTCCAAGATCCACATTAAAGACTTGTCGCGGATGACTCGGAAAAGTTCCACTCATGCTGCTGCTCGAGGTCTCGCGACGTTGACGTTCAAGTTTCGCGGAGGCCGTCAGAAATGTCATGGGGCCAGACGGATAGACAGACTTATGGAGATGTGCATCGCGCTTCAAGAAATTCTAACTAATTAGAATTTAACTAAACAAATGACCGATCGATGGAACATTGCGAGGTGTCTTAGCGATTTCCTATGCGTTTCATTTCGCAAAAAAAGATATACGTGCATTCAACAAATATAACTTGAACAGCTTGAATATCGAAAATTGGGCACAAATTGCGAATGTTGTTCCTGTCGGTTCAAAATCCTAGTTTAATAACTTTAACCCTAATCGGTACTCACTCACGAAATTTCCTTAATTGAAATCTCCTTAATTGCACTCCAGTACTCGATAAAACTTTAGATTAATGTATTTTCTTTGCTTAAAATTAACGTAATTAAACAATTTTTTTCATTTTAAAGGTCAAAATCCAAGGAATAAGATTATGTAATTTAAAGTCACATAAAGTTGTGAGAAACGTTTGTTATAAACAATTTTTCACAACGCTATGCGCCATAGATTTGGCCGCATAATCGAGAAAAAATGTTCGGATTCATCAAATCCGCAAATAACTCGTGAATCAGGGTTTAAATAGTTTGTTGAAACGTATAGAAGATTCCAAATTTGTTTTTTTTTTTTTTTTACAGAGACGTTTAGATCGGAGGTTTTCGATTGCGCTCTTTCCCATTAGATTACCTCCTTAACTGTGCGAGATCTTTCATTCGTTCGGGGCTATCAGATTTTGCATTGTTTTGCGTTCGCAATCTGCTTTACGTAAATCGCACGTGGAACATTGTTTCGCCTCGCGACTATGGCGTTCCACGAGCCTCTCTTCCGCGAGCGCGTTGCGCCCTTCGCTTCGCCAAAAGCCTTTTATAAAAGGAAATGTTCGAATCGCCGTCTCGCGAAGTTTCGTCGTGCGTACGACTTTCTAGTCGCGGGTTTTCAGCCTACGCGTGCGAAAACGCGCCCGCGCGTACAATCGCACTTCCAAAAGTCGTCAAAGTCGCTATAGGGCCACCGACGCCGATTATTAGATCATCGAAGCGATTAGATCATCGCAATTCGCGTAACGAGCCGTATTCACGCCTCCGCGTTCATGCCGTGCGGGGATAGCCGTTAAAGAAAAGAAAAAAACCGGTGCCTCCCTTTTATCCGAGAATATAATGTGTTGATGTGGCACGACGATCGTAAAGAGATCGAGCAGCAACTATAGCTATCGTGATTCAGGAAATTGATCTTTCAACTGCAGGACATTAAATTTCTCTTTCGATATCGCCATGAGGCAAATAAAAATTTCTAAATTATTCCCATATGGAGATTGACGTAGAAATAATATAAATAAATCAATTAAATTAATCCTTTATCGCGAGATATTCGATCTTGTAAGGAGACCCGATGATTATAAAATTTAATGTAATAATTGTAGATACTGAAAGTCCATTAAGATACGTATGATTCGCTTCGATGTAACGTGTCGATATCCGGCCTCGGTGAGTGAACGGTCGCGAATGGACCAGTTCAAATATCAACCGGAATGAGAAATATATATATAACACAGAGTAGACATAAGTGTGTATGTGTGTGTGTGTACATATTGATTTAACTTCCGTACACTTGTTATTTTTTTATTACATTGATTACGTTGGGACATGTTTGGCGCTTTTAATGCTCTTATAAAATTGTAATTGTACCGCGATAAATAAATTCAAACAAGGAGACAAGAGGTAGTATCCAGATACTACTTGCGATCCGGGATCGTTTACTCTGTTTACATCACAATTTTGGAACTCGGAGCGTACACATTCGTATAACGTCGAGTATGCGCCGGCACCGAAGCAGATCGGTGAAAGCACATGATACCACGCATGTCGCGAGTTTCAAGTCGGCGGATTTTGCAACGCGCGCAACCGATCCGTGTGTCGAGATAGAAACCACGGTTCCGCATCGTGACACCCGCGCCTCAATCTTTCAAATATCACAATTCTTTTTTTTTGTCGCGCGAAAAGTAATTCGTGTTCGTTGTTTTGACGGGTATAAAGAGAATGAGAGACTCACTCGTTATTCGGCAGATAACGCTTCACCCGTAACCGAGACGGGACCCTCGGGTGAAGAAATATCGGTTAATAGACAGTTAGCTTCATTGACGGCACGTTTGCGCACAATTAGGAGGATTATTTTGAAGCGCTTGTCGGAGTTTAGAGTTTTAATGCTTTTTTCGACTACCGCGAGCTTCTCGCAGCGTCTCCCAATTTCGTTCCATATGGATTGCGAAACTCAATGAGTCTCGACTCGTTTGGCGAGTTTTCGCAAGCTTCAGGAACATACATTCACTTGAGCATTGAATATCAAATCATTAAAATATCAAGGATCGAGAATTAATTACGAAAAGTCATTGATCGAAGCGGTTTTTTTTTTTACGTAGCTTCAAAGCGTAATACGCGGTACTCGCGTTCGATGCAGAAAAGTTTCGAGAATGAGGCAGTTTATTTTCTCCTCGAGGCGTTTGTTCGTCATGTAACTGCTACGTAACTAACCGGGAATATTGCATCGTCTTTTGTACTCGCGTTTATTTACCCGCGGGATAATTGTGCGTAGAACGGTGCGCGTTATACCGCGCCAGGAAGATCCTAGAAAGTGTTCGAATTGATAAAAAGCCGCACTTTCTACGCGTCTGTATTGCGGTATCGTGACTTTTTCGATTCGTTACCGTTGCAGCGCGAATATTAAACGGCGACCTTTTTGTCGACCTTTCTTCCAATTGTTGCCTACGTGCATTTAAATGCGTTTTATATATATACGTTTAAATCTTTATAATTAGTTGATATAACATATGGTTAGTTTCGATGATGCCGATTTACTGTTAATATTTTTTTGATGGCTTTTATGAAAAGAAATTTATTTTACAAGTGCCTTACATTCATATTCAAAGAATACGTCAGGATTACATATTGCAAAGCTATAGACTTTTCAAGAATTTGTGATTTCGGATTTTCTTCACTTTCCGCCGTTTGCAGAAAATTACGGGTTTCCGAACGGTTTGAATAAGTACCGTACTTGAAACGACGTCTGTGCATCAACGAAATTCACATCGACGCGAGTTCTTATTTCTCGAAAGGAAGTTCTAATTTCGCGTCTTATCTAGACACTAAAAACGGCGCGATTGGCCTTCCAGACAGATGCGCGATTTCCGGTCGCTCGCGCGGTTTTGCGGCTGCTCCCGCGTGCAGATTCTTTTTATGTGATACCGACACGTTATATAACCAATTATATCTAATATCCCAGTGTTGCGCGCAAAACGGTGATCCTCTGTCGTATTAATTAAAAGATACACGCGCTCTCTCCGATTCGAGATACCGATTTCCTTATCGCAATATTTGACAGACACGGCCTGATAACGGGATCGGGACGTGCGTTATCCGAGCGTGTTCTTCTCGTGCCGAGCGATCGTCATTGACATTACGAGTTATGTGCGCGGCATCCGTGCCGCGAGCGCTCGAGATTGCGACGCGAAAAATGATATCATTCGCCGTTATCATCTTACGCTTCCAAAAATAATGCGAATACCGGAAATACATCTCGTCTCTCGAATTTCTCTATACGCTCAAACTTTTCGTGCGAATAGCCTTGCAATCGCGCGAACCGTTTAACTTTCCTCTCGTCCGCTCTCGCTCTTCCCACATTATTACCTGACCCTCATTGGAGTCACATTTAATATTAATTAGCACCATTTGTTATGATACATCTATGCCGTATACAATTGTCGTACAATTATCGAAAAATCGCTTTAAAATCATAATGAAGAAGCGCAGCATAGTTATACATTTTGCTACATGTGTGATGCTTAGATATATTATACATAAATATAACGTAGTCTGGATATGTAATAAAATTGTTTTTTTCCATATTTTTTTACACCTAATATACTAGAATCTTTTTTTTTAACACGAAGGAACGTTACGCGTGCTTCCGATGTTCGAGAAACTAGAGACGCCGCTGATTCAGGTTCTCGTGTTTTGCAGGTGAAGCCCCAGCATGGCCAGCAGATGACTGTTAGCCGAGCCGGTGCTCGTACTCGACTCTAATATGAGCGAAGTGGTGGCAGTGACGCCGACTGGTGGACCTACGCGCCAGGAAAGCGTGACACACATCAAACGGCACAAACTGGCCAGCTGTAATGTTCCTCTCGTGCACGGTCGGCCGAATCCGTCGATCAGTCCACGCAGCAGACTGACCACGCATCAACGAAACCACAGTTTGGACTTCAGGTATCCGCTTCGATCCCGCGAATACTCGCGGCGAGGTCGTTCCGCGGCACACGCGCGAGCTATTTGCGACACGTCTGGCGCGCGCCTCCGACGTTTCCTGGCACTTGTTGAATAAAAGCGATCGTAAATTTGCCTCGCGTATGCGACCGACGTCCACGACGTCGGAGTTGACGATACGAGTTGGAAGTTATACGTTGTATATAAATCGGAGGAATACAAGCAGAGATATTTAAATTGACGACGGGGCGGCGACGGCGTCATCAATATTAATAATGACCGCAACGAGTAATCGCGCGCGGCCCTGTCGTATCTACATGTTTTCTTTATTGGTCGCGCTTTCGCAGCCGCCAACTGCAGAAACTGGAGCTAGCTAATGTTTTGTGCACGCAATTTTCTTTGGCCGAGAAAAAAATCTTTATCGAAGGATAAATTTATATAAGAGTTTAATTTAAATGTTTCCTATAAAATAATAAAGTTTATTACTCTAATAACGTAGAGAATTTACAAAATATAAATTTTTTGTAACGTAAAATAAGAAGGAAAAAATACAAAAAGTATTTAGTATTAAGAATTTAAGAAAAAAAACGCAATAATACAATGTTTAAAGCATTAAACAATATAATATTAAAGAGAGAAGGATATATTGATAACTAACATGACATATATGAGATAAGATAGAAGAGAAATTAAACAAATATACACTAATTATATAAGTCGTCATATAAAACATATTTCTCTGAAAAAAAACTAAAACACTTTATATTTTTACCTTCTTTTTTATACCTATATTAAAAAATTAAGAGCACATTTGCAAAATTCGAAGCAATCTATGTATAGCGTATCGCTCGAGGGAATATCTTGATTATCAATTATAAAGCTATCGATTGTTATTTCTAGATCAATGGGTATCCTACTACCGCCGGTGCCTCAGGCGACCGCAACGACGTTGACCCACCATCATAGAAATCGGAGTTTGGATTCCGCGCTACAACGGATCCCAGAGGTGGACGTTACGCCGAGTCCGGAATGCGAGAATCCTGCACCTTCGTCGGTCTCTAAGACGACGACGGTGTCATCGTCGTCCTCGGGGCCATGCGGAAAGAGCGCGCGTACCGCGCGAGAACGCGAGGACCTGGCCAGTCTCGGTTCCGACGACTCCGGCATCCTGTGCGGCTCCGACAGCGGCTCGAGCGATGCCACGAACGCGCCCGCCACTCGTGAGTCCAGCGTGGATCATCTGCACAGTCGCGAGAGCCTCGAATCGTCCGTGTCGCAACCGGGTGACGTGTATTCGGTCGATGCGGTGGACGGTATGGAGAACAGTGCCGGTCTAGTGTCGGTGTCGATGTCAGTGCCGGTGTCGCCCATAGAACTGTCCACGCGTCTCAGTGACAGTCCAGCGTCTCCCGTGTCTCCCGAGAGCGAGACCAACGGTGACCGTTCTCGGTGCGACGACGCGAACGGTGACGAATATTGCTCGCAGGAACCACGATCAAACGTGAATGTGCGAGAACGCGGTAGCGATGGTCAACTTGACTATCAGCATCAAGAGTGCGTCGATATCTACCAAGGCGCTATGCAGATGTCGTCACCGCCGTCCGTGGCCGATACGAGCCAGAGCGAATTGGCCGGAGCGGCCATGACCCTTTGCTGCGGCACAACTGCAACGCAGCAACAAGAAGTTGAGACGGTGAAGAAGCAATCGGACGCTGTCCGTCGGCAGAAGCAAGAGACGAAGCAGCCGAAACCCTCGGAAGGCTGTCTACTGCGACTCTTCGAGAGTCAAATATTTGACATGTCTATGGCTATATCCTATCTGTTCAATTCCAAAGAACCCGGCGTTCAGAGTTATCTAGGTAAAGTAAACATCAAAAAGAAAATTAATTTTTTATACGTATTACATTCGAATAATGTATACTATTTAAAATTAAATCATCAAATTAAAACATATGAGTTTCCAAATATCGATCGATAGAAATTTTACGAAGTGACAATTTTTTAATGATATACATCTTGAAGATAAATACGATATGTGACGTATTTTGTAGGTAACAAGATGTTCAGTTTTCCGGATAACGATGTGGACTTTTATTTACCGCAGTTAGTTGTGATGTATATACAACTTCACGATGTAACAGAAGTTCTTTATCCATATCTCGTCCATAGGTAAATATAGGATTCGCTTATTAAAAGATCGCTTGATTGATGCACTTTATCAATTGCAGCGTTAAGATTTGAATGAATTGAAATTAAACGAATCAATTGCTTTGCAGATGTAGACAGTCAGCAGATTTTTCATTAAAATGTGCTTGGCTGCTAGACGCTTACAGTTCTGATGCTCATTTGCCGTCAAAGAAGAAGTCTCATGGGACCAAATTGAAAAATCTTATCCTGTCAGATGAACTCAGGTAGGATCATTAAGCAAAAAAAAAAAAGGAAATTTTTTACCGATTATTGACTCAGGAACAATCGTATGTGAAAACAAAACAAATTTATCTAATAGTGAATACATGCAATATTTTAGGCCAAAGGGAAATGAGGGTCGAAAGCAGCGTGTCGCTGGCTTGCAAGTTCCTGCGCCATCACCATTGCCCTCGACGCAAAATCTTACGTCGCCGAATAAGAAAACCCACCAAAGATCTCAGTCCGACGCTACTGGATTGTTCCAGACTATACGCCGTAGTCATTCCGGTAACTATTCACAAACTAACATGCATCTTTAAAATAGTAAATTGTAAAACAATACCGAATTATTTTTACAATGACTGTTTTAATGATCATTCAATAATACTTTTCAAAAGGTATAATAAATAAAGTAAGTCTTGGGGACCTGAGCTCTGGTCGAGCGTTTGACAACGGCTGTACCTGCTTCTATTCCTGCCAAGGTGTGGTGAACGATTTGCGAGGCCAAAAAACCGATTGTTTTTGCAACGTAAGTCATTATCTTGTCCGAAAGAGTAGCAGGCGTTGTACTTGAAGCTTTAATATGTATATATCTTTTACGCCTGCAGGCACCGCGACTCGCGCCAGAACTCGAATTTATTCAAGCTCTAATATCAATTGGTAAATTGCTCGGGACTATCCCAACAAAGGAAAGTAAAACCGTTCAATTAGTGGCGGAGCTCAATACGCTTAATTTGAATCTCCCTGCGAGGGTGTGGCTTCCTCTGCACAGTACGATACCGCATCATATCGTGCGAGTCCCGCCACAATACGCTGCCGTTCTTAACAGCAAGGACAAGGTATATATATATGTACATAGACATTTCGCGTTTCACTTTCTTAAAACTAATGCAAAAAATCGTCATTTTGATGTCTATATTGGTACTATTCTAGGCACCTTATATTATATATATGGAGGTATTAGAGGTGGAGGATTTATATACATCGCCTGTGCCGACGAAAATAATGGGCAGTTCGTTGAGGCACACTAAGTCTGAGGAAAACTTAACGGGCGGCGAGCAGTCCAACATATCCACTTCAGATAGTCAACAGAACTCGGCGGTGCGACAAACCCCCGTAAAAAATATCTCGCCTTACTCTGTTAGGAATACAGATGTGGCATTTAGTTTCCCCGATGACGATCCTAATGATTGTTGGAGTCAGGAAGACGACGAGATCACGCAGCAGGTATATACTTTGTTCGAGCGGCCTTATATATTTCTCTAATTCTAATTTCATATTCTAACTTTTCCATTTGCTTTCGTTTCAGTATTTACAGCTTCGCAAGCCAAAAGATCGGGATACCATATCGCAACTGAGTCAAGAATCGTCCGACAGCAGGGAGCCGATCTTTGTACCGGGCGACATCAAGAGAAGATTGAGCGAAATGGCAGCTACGCCGAGTGCGACTTTCAGTCACGATCCCGAGGATCCATCGGCGGCGGTCCTCAAGGAGCCCTGGGAGCAGAAGCAACGACGCATAAGAGCTTCCAGCCCGTACGGGCATTTGGCATCTTGGAGATTACTTGCGGTAATTGTGAAATGCGGCGATGATCTCAGACAAGAACTTCTCGCCTCGCAGCTGCTCTCAATGTTGCAAAAGATTTGGCAAGACGAACAAGTGCCCCTTTGGGTACGACCGTACAAGTAAGTGCGAGTTACTATTGAAACATTTCGTCTTGTGAGAAAAAAAGTCAATTGTATGCTCTTCTCTATTGAGATGAGTAATTATTAGCTGATATGTACATAATTTGTTAATATACAATATTAAATTTGCTAATATTAATATAATAATATTCAATGATTCGGCTTTTGGATGATAATTTGATTTTTGTTGCAGAATATTGTGTCTGTCCAACGACAGTGGTCTGATCGAACCTATCCTGAACACCGTCTCGCTCCACCAAGTAAAGAAGCAGTGCCAATTAACACTTTTCCAATATTTCGAACGAGAGTTCGGCCCTTCTACCTCAGAGACGTTCCGCGTGGCGCAGAGGAATTTCATTCAAAGCTGCGCCGCGTATTGCCTGGTCAGCTATCTCATTCAAGTAAAAGACCGTCACAATGGCAATATTCTGCTGCACAGCGACGGCCATCTGATTCACATAGACTTTGGATTTATTCTGTCGACCTCGCCGCGAAATCTCGGCTTCGAGACCAGCCCGTTTAAACTGACGCCGGAATTTGTTGAGGTGATGGGTGGCAATCAGTCCAAGCTCTTCGAGGAATTCAAGAGCCTCATTCTTCAAGGCTTAATTGCGGCACGGAAGCACATGGAGAAGATAGTTAATCTCGTTGAGATTATGTTGTCGGGTAAGTGGTGGGGACCGCGTTCGTACGTTTGTTCGCGCGCTCTTTCAATCCACGTACCTCGAATAGTAGGTTTCATCGATTTTTTTTCCCACAGGCTCTCAGCTTCCGTGCTTCCGCAGTGGTGGGGCGGCGACTGTTCAAGGTCTCAAGAATAGGTTCCACCTCACGTTAACGGAGGATCAATTGCGTCGACATGTTGAGGATTTAGTCGAAGGCAGCATTCACTCGTGGTCCACTAAACTCTATGATCGATATCAATATTTCGCAAACGGTACTCTTTAATATCAAGATTAACAATCTTCTCTGTCTGTGGCATTTCGGTTAAAAACTTTTTCGCGATATTAAAAGAGGGGACACCGATCCGATATATGTTGTGGTTCTTCCACAATTTTTACATACATTTAATAACTCTGTTGACCAATCGGCGGTCGCGTGCCAACCAGTAAACATATATTCAAATCAATATACGTTGGGAAAACTGTTCCGTATCACAAGTTGCGATAAAAATGCTGTAACGTTAAAAGACATGATTTAATTATGTATTGCTGTTGATTGTAATTGGCGTTAGAAATATTTCCTCAATTCTTCGGTGAACGTTTTTTGCTTAAATTGTGCTATATTTTGAGAAACAGCTTCTATTAGTTTCAATATGTAAATAAAGAATTGTAATTGCATATTAACAATTGCACGATAGCGAGGGAGGGAAACGGAAAGTTCTTTCTGGGCACGTGATCTGAAATTTCGGTTGGACAACGCTGTTTTCTAGCATTCCACAAGCACAAATGACGTTCTAGAGTGGAAAAATCGCTTTCCTTCTGAACATGTAGATAGCCTCGATTAGGCTAAACGTATAGAATTTGGATAGATTGCTATTCTTTGAGTTCGGCGTTATTCCTTGCTTTTCTGGTGGGCAAGAACGATACGAAATATTTTTAGCAGAATTCAAAGCGATCTCGATGTTTGATAAATTAAGAAACTTCGATAGATGAATGGAATATATGAATATCTTAAGAGAACATGACTTAGTTGATGGATATGAGCGCGCTTCGTTGAAAGTTAAAAATATTTATCGTCGTTTGAGAAATTAGGAGATGAAAGAAGGAAATGATCTATGAGAATTTTGGTATATCCAGTTGATTACATATATCCACTATATATACATATATATAACGTTTTTTGTTCGATACATTAAGACTGCTGTTGTTTACGTATGCCTCGATTGACAAATTGCGAATTAGCTATCGTCGCAGCGCAGACGTGACGTCATTGACTGAGCGCGTTGGACTGTTAAATCGAGTGTAGCTTATATAAAACAGCGTAATTTGTTAAAGGTGCCTTATTTGTGTAGAGAAATGTGATGGAGACGATCAAACATAGACACAGTGAAGTGACGTGTTAACGTGGCAATCTGTTAGCGTGGAGCTGATTGAGCATGGAGCGGACAATCTGTAATTTGTATATATAATAGCGAAGGAAAAGAATGGAGAGAAGCACTGCGTGGACTTTCGTAGATAATTCGCGGCAATAAAAAGTAGAGCCTACTAAATGGTAGAGCGGAATTTCGGCGAATCTCCGGCATCCCCGGGGAGGGGATTCTAACAATTCTGGCGAGTTGGCGCGAGAAGGCTACGTACAAAAAATATAGGCTCGGATATTAGCGCGGGAGGCGAATACTCAAAATATTTCCTATTTCGTAGATTAGTACTCTTCGATAAATACATCTAATTGTACACGCGGTATTAAATTAGGAACTAAGCATTATACTTATAGCGAATCTTAAGGATCACATTTGAAAGTTTTTACATGTTCTTATATTACGTAAACATTCATTCCCTCTTCCTCTTTCCCTTCCCTTCCCTTCCCTTCCCTTCCTATTAGCTGTGAATGCGAGGAGCGTTGTAGCTTGTGTACGGAAGATAATTATTTAATCGTAATTCCTCGCGTGACGTTTTACGTACATATGTCCGTTTAAGTAAATTATATAGATATATATAGATAAACTATAAAGAGATATTGTACATATATATGAAATGACAAATTTTATCACCTTATTATACTATATCAGTTAAGAATTTAATCGAGGATGAATGTTCGAAGCAAAATCAAAGTTACGGCTGGAGCCAGCCCGGAGTACCAGAGAGACCTGGGCCCTCTGACTTCCAAGTGTCTTATATCTTTCTCTCTCGCTCCCGCTGTCTCTCCTTCTCTTATCATAACCGTCTCATGATAGACAGGCAGACCAGAAATCAGGAACGAGTATAGGATGATTGAGAGAATGCGAAACTAATCCGTCGATACTTCGACACGTTGGTTGTCCCTTATTTTCCGGTTTCGGCGGGCTCTCGTAAAAATTGTATAATATATTATACGTGTAATTATAATGTGAGGGATTTTAACATTCTCGTTGTTATGCTGTGTAAGAATGATTGCGGAGGGATACGCGAAGGGGGTATCCACCCTTTCACCCCTTGGTCGATTGAACGTGCCCGAACTTACTTCCTGTTCTATCGACACGTGAAATGTCAAGATCTCTGATTTGCCTTGATCTTTCACCTCACTACAAGCTACTGATAATATCCATCATTGAATAAATACGAATGCGATAAAACAAAGAGAATTTATTTAGCACCCAACTGCCGTTTCGCGTAAATTTGTATAATCGCATATCAGTACTGGTACATTATATTATATAGTAATATATCATATAATATATATACATATATATAATGTTATGTATTATATGTAATATATATTATATAACATATTGGTATATTATACATATTATATATAATTATTTCGTATTTTATACATTCATATATATATTATTAATTTATATATATATATTATATATAACGCGTAACGAAAACGTTACTGTCTAAAATTCTTATTGTTGCTGTTAATATTCATCATTGTTCCATAGATTTGAACTTAACGGTAAACACAATCGTCGCTACAAAGATATCGTGATGCATCAGTCACGACAAAATTGTAAATTGGAACTTTTACACATTTACGTACATACCTAATACAGGCGCCTACAGAGATAGATGATAGAAATAAAGCAATAAGTATCGCGAGTATCACAATAAGTTCTTAAGTTAATGGAGATCATATGTGGAAATACAGCCTTATATTCTAGAGAGCTGCTGCAATAAGTTAGAGGGCAAGATAGCCAGCTTGTCAAGAAGATAATAAAACGGACGGGAGACCCAGGCAAGCATCGAACGGGCGACTACGCCCATGGTGTCCGGATACTGATGAGTCAACAGGGCCAACAGTGCAGTGAACGAGCACAGACCGGCGGTGAAGAGGATGAAGAAGGGCAGCTCCTTCTTCGGGTAGACACTGACGTCGTGGAACGACGGCAAGAGCTCCCGGTCGGCACATTCAGTACACGTTGGATACGGGTAAAACAGATGACCACGCTCCAGCGGATAGGGCAACATCCTGAACGTGCCTTCCCACGTACAGTGGAGTAGATTCAGGGCACCCTCTATCTGCTTCCAGTGTGCCAGGTGAAAGAACGCGTATGCAATCGCTTCGGAGTCACCACGTTTCAGCACGTGTTCAGGAGGGAGGATGAGCGGCTTCATTTCCAGGAGATACTTGGGCACATGAGGATTGAATTCTACGGCCCGGTGGATCGCCTCCACCGCCGACATCTCGGCGGTGGTCAGACCGCGTTTACTGGCGATATCGGGTGAGAACTTGTCCGCCACCAGCCGTGCCTTCAGCAGCGCCGCCGTGTAGCAAATGGTCGCCGATTTCGGCAGGCTGATGTCGTCGTACTTGGCCAGCACGGCCTGCACGTCCGCGTACGCCTGCATCTCCAGCAGGGTCTCAATCAGGTTCTCATGGATATTCAAGACATTCATGATGGGCGGTACCTCCTTTGTGAGATCGCGGAACATCTTCACCGCCTCCTTAAGCTTCCCTAATTTCCTCGCGCACATCGCTAGTCTTCTCTTGATGTAGATCAAGACATTTGTATCCCTCCTGTGTATCGCCTCGGCTATGGATCCCTGGTGTTGGGTATTCTGTGACTTCCTGTAATTGTTTTCGGCCACTTTCAAGGCTTGCTTCAGGATCTTCTCCGCCTCGACGATAGTAGTGGCCTCTTCCTCCGCGAGAAGAATATAAGCTGGCGCACAATCGGGATTACGATCGAGAGCACTGTGTGCAGCTTGTATTCTCACTACTGGATTGCGCTCTCTCCAAGCTGTTTGCATAATCTCGTACTCTGCTTTACCTGTAAAAGAAGAGTATTCTATCAGCTCATCCATCTCTTTAAATATCTTAAGAACAAAAATGACAGAATTAATGTCTCCAATTATCCAAATATTTTTGTCATTTCCAACTTAAGATTGTGTTCTAATTTATTGTCAGTGCTGAAAATATTTAGCATAGTCACATGCGTTATCAGCACTGACAGTAAATATTGAAACGCAGTCTACATTATAATGGATATTTAAATTTTTTATATAGTAAACACATGTCATAAATCAATTATGAAAAACTTAACAAAATATCAACGAGATATTTCTAAGCTAGGTTTTTTTTTTGGTACATTTGAATCGTACCAGTATCACCTTCGCAGGTAAAGAACGTCTGATGGTCCTGTGCGGACAAGTTCATGTCGTAGTACGTGAGGGGCTCCTTGTTGGTGGCCCAGTAAAATCTCTGATACTCCGCGCCTCTGAAAAGATTGATCGGATTGCGCCAGACCTTGCACTCGGGCACATTCTGGTGACTCGAGGAGCCTCCGGAGGTGAGGCTCGTACCATTGCCATCGTTGGCGCTGTCACCGCCGCCGATCCACGGCGAGATGTGGTTGAGTGACACCTGCTCGATGAACGAGGTGCCGTACTTCCTGAAGTACCACCACTCGAAGATGAGTATCAGGCCGGAGATGAGAGACGACGTACCGGTGAGGGCGACGTAGAATTTTGGGGTTAGGGTGTTCAGGAGCAGCGTCGAGTCCCACATGTTGGATATGGTGAGTAGCAGTGCCATTTATGCTCGCTCGAGGGAAAACAACTCCGCGCGCGACTCTGTTGCGATTTTCGAAGGCGAGTCGTCGCGAGGCACAAGCAGGCACAAGTGCTCCACCGCTGTTCACCACACGGCGCGCGACATCCGGAGCACGGTGGCTAACAGCAAGACTCCACGTGAGCTCTCCTCTCGTGCCGCTACTTCGTATCCGACTTCGTCCGTAAGCTCGTCCCGTACGCCGAAGATAAAATTGCTGGACGATCCGGCTATCCGACGACTCGGCACGCGTGCATCGTCACGCATCTCCCGGCGCGTAGTAAATATTTTCGACGATGCTCTGATGCTGCTCAATGCTGACAACATTCCACGCGAAACGGCCAGGTAAATTGGCTTCTTCTTCGGTCGATAAGGGGATCAAGTTGAAAAGGAAGAGGGCGCGCTGCAAGATACCGGTCTCCTTTATCAAGTCACGTTGATAAAGGAGAAATTTTCGAGTTTCTTTATTGTTGCCGACTGTCTAATTGCAGATTTAATGACGACGATAGATGGTAGCATATTAGCATGTTTTATTATACACTCGCTTTGCGTTTATTTGCTCGTCATTAGATGGCGCTGGATGGTTGATGGACTAGTGCAGCTAGTGCTCACTTTTTATGTCTTTTTCATGCTTAGTTTCTTCTCTCGTGCAATCTTTATAAGAAATATAGGAAGTATAGGAACTCATATTCAGAATGCGCTTATAATGATAGTGCGCATTTAGTATGTATGTAGTTTATGTTACATATGTATAAAAGCTCAAGACTTATTGTTAACGCGGTAACATATTGAGCGCATTCTGAATATACATATAAGCCAGGTATGACTATATCTCAAACTTTCCACTATTTTTATTCTTTAATAAAAAATAGTTTTAAATATTTGGATGTTTAGAAATTAATAAATAATAAAAAAAACAGTTTTAAGCTTTGTCTCTATACTTCGCGTGCATTTTAAATATATTTAATATATTTTACTTCATATATATTTCATCTTTTGAACTAAAAAGCTGTTTAATAATATTTAGTTAATTAAAACAATATTAATTATGATAAAAATAAAAGTATTAGATTGATACATTGAAAAAGCTATATTGCATTACAAAATCAAAAAACCTGAGGTAAATTTTTTTCTCACAGAATATCATATCACAAGGGTCAAAAACAATTTAAATTTATTCAATTTTAATTAGTATAATAAATATTATAATGTTAATGTATTAAAGATTAATTAATGCAATATATGTACATGATAATTATAATTATTAATATAATATTACATAAATGTAATAATAAATGTTAATATTTAATCCGTAAGTAGCGAGAATATTTCGAAATGTACGTGCACCAATATTGCAGGTTGCAACTTTCTTTCTGTTAATCCTCATCCAAGGACAAGAAAAATCTGTCCATCTCTGCACGAGCAGAATAGAAATGCTGAAGCTTACGAGAATGTGCGTTACGTAAGTACGAGGAAGAGTACAGATAACCGGAATAATGGAAGCGCATGGTGGACAGATAATAGGTTACTACGGACACGCGGTTATCTTACATGACGCCTCGAACGTCAGCGGATCCTTGCGCGCGCGTTCGAAGGTCTTTCTTCCTTCCCCCGAGCGCCAGCACTTCGCTCGTCCCAATAACCCACTTATCGAAGAAACGTCGAGACGTTTACCGCGCGCATACAGGACGTCTCGCGATCTTAATTCTCTAAGACGATTTTTCTTTGGCGAAAATGTCGAAACATTAATGCTCGTCGATTTGCAAACGATCAAAGCTCATTAGCGAACCAAATGGTTCTTCAGGAACTTATATGGATAATGAAACCACTCTCCTTTGGATATTATAATGTCAAGCGAATCTTAATAGAGCTTCAAGTTAAAGTTAAGCGACAAAGACAGATATGTATGTGATAAATGATGATTTCTTATGGCATGCCCGCATAAGAGAATTCAATTGTATAGTTATAATAGTCGGAGAATTTCTCGTTAAATAGAAAGCGAGTCGGAATTAAAGCTGCCTGTGGAACACTCTGTATAACGCTTTATAGTCCATTCAAAATAGAATGTTGTTGCTCGATTTCTTTTTCTGGTCGCTTCGTCAAGAAATTTCTCGTGGGAGAACTCGGTGACGCTCAATGCTCGTAATGCTATGTGATACTCACTTTTATTGTTCAGGATATTTTTGTTATCGTAAATTTGTGGAAATTCCGGCTAATGAGATGCGAATGTACAATCGGCCCCATTAAATTTTTCGTAACTTCTTTTCTAACGCGATATCAGAATCCTTTAATACGAATATTTACTTTATACTTTAATCCTAAAATTAGCTAATAAATATAGGTGATTGATTCATCCTTGGATTCCATGTGGAAAACTACTCTTAAAGCGCGCCGCGGTAATATTTCTCTCTCAGCCGTACGTCGGATGGAGAGGATTGAATTATTTGGCTAAGCCGATAAAAAGGCGGATAAAAGCGAGGCATGCAATAGTAAATAGCGATAAATGCGGAAGCGCGATAAAATGATTTTTGACGAAAGTATTTGTGTAGCTGAAAGCAGACGGGGCTTTAAAGCCGCACGTAATTTAGTAACAATCAAGGAATAATCGGTTTTACACAAGGAAATCTCTCTAGCTCAGTTTAATGCTTTTAAGATCATTCATCTTCGACTTTAATTGACTGCGGAAAATAGATCACTGACATATATTCAGATTCTCGCAGCTTGCTCGCGTTGAGACGTCATCCTCCTCCGCGACGTCTTTAACATGATAAGTGCATCTGCATTTAAATACGTTTGACTATGACTCTGAGCGTTTTCCTACCTTCTTCCCCTTCGCCTTCGAGTGACATTTTCCTGCGCGTCGACGTCGTCCTCGTTGTCGATGAAAAGATATGATTTTCACAGACGATCTCGCTTGTCGCCAATATTTCCGCCGTCGTTGCACGCATCGTCAAAGGAAAGTAAAGAAAGTCTGCGATCAGCTGCGTCGCTTCGTTTATCCCTCGAGAACGAAACGCAATACTTGGAAGCAGGTGTCGGAATAAAACAGGGAAGAAATCGCGCAATTTATTCGGCGAAAGAGGGAACGCGATCCGGGAGATGCAGCTTCGCATGGCCACGTACCTCGAAGGAAAAATGTAAAGTACCTCTTCCAAATCCTTGAATACAATAAGAATGACATAGATATACAAAATGCGAAATTCTCGTATTTTTTAATCCGAAAACGTTTAAGGAAGTTATTTGAGATGTAGTGCCTACTTATTTTTATGCTAAATATAAATATACTTTCAATTAAGCCCGATTACTCCCTCCTCTTCCACGTAATGTTCAGATTGCAAATTGTATATTGTATACGCGCGCAAAAATAAACTGTTATAATCATTATTACTGTAATCGGCAATAATAATGGATATGTATATTTTCCCGAAAGAAAAAGGGAAATTTCTTTGTGTATAATACGCCGCCATCCTTTTCCACACGCGTACTCTTTCTCGAGCTCCGTACCTCCGTATAGTGGTACAGTCGATCGGTGGGTCGGTCACTGAACCGCCGCCTCCTGTAACCGCCGCCGTCTCGTCCCATTCCGTCCCATCCCACCGCCGGCCTCCGCGCCGCGCCGATCGAGCCGGTACCGTTAGGATCTCGCCACGATTCGCCTGGAAGCAGACAACGTGGAAAAGCAAGCCGGAACTGCGCTTATATCGCCCCCTCCTCCTTCTCTTCCTCACGGATTTCGTGGATCCGGCTATGGAAATTTTCCGTTCGATTCTTGACTCTAGAAATCGGGATTTCGATTAGCGCAATTAAAAAATTCACATCTATATCGCGGATATGATCGCCGAATTCTCTCAGCACCACTTCGCGCTCGCACAGAACGGATTCGAAAATCGGTCTCTTGTATAGTGATTTTGACGAGCGAAATAGGCACTTCGCCCATGCTCTTATCCTTCAACTAAATCCATGAAAAATCATTCTAATCTACTTTGTGGGTATTTTAGACCTGAGACTTCTTTTTTCGTTGTATATTCCGCAAATTTCAATAAATTTTAATTAATTTTTTTTTAACGCCAAATTCTATAGAATCCAAATCTGTAAGCGAAAAAAAAGGTTTTGATAACAATGTTAAACGTTATGTCTAAAAACAAGAATTTTATTAAAAAATGTGAAAGAGTGCTTTGTTCTACAAATCTTCATGAATCATCATATCTTCATGAAAAAAAATTAAGTACCGTTAGAAAGAGAAAATTATGAATTTTAAAAAGAAAAATACATTATAACGTTTGGGTTCAAAAAATATAATTATATTTTTATTCAATGAATAAAGTTGAAGTATCTTAAAACGCATGCTTGAAAATATCAGAGGAATATTTAAAAAAAATATGAGAAAAATAAAGTTATAAATATAATTATAATATTATAACATTATAATATTATAGCACAAGTAATGTTTATTAAGGGGTTATATATATATACACTTGCAGCGCGAAAGATGACGACATTTTCACGATTTTTTTTTCGACAGCAAAATAAAAATTTATTTAAAAACTATTAATGGTATCATTTAGTACATGTTTTGGAGTACATGTCAAATTTTTTTTGTTAGAAAATATTTTAAAATGGCGG
The DNA here is from genome assembly GCF_000956235.1 of Wasmannia auropunctata. Taxonomy (NCBI): domain Eukaryota; kingdom Metazoa; phylum Arthropoda; class Insecta; order Hymenoptera; family Formicidae; genus Wasmannia; species Wasmannia auropunctata. Next base: position 5,604,073 of record NW_012026789.1, on the reverse strand, counting down.
AACTGCAGCTGTTGCCCTGGAGCGCCTAGTTTTCAGCGGTGGACAAGATTACTCGAGAACGGAT
>NW_012026789.1:5588605-5603820 GCF_000956235.1 Wasmannia auropunctata | reverse complement strand
AAATCAAAATGTAAAAAGATCTCGTTAGTATATTGTATTATCTAGTAGATGAACGAAGGATTTGTCAAAATTTCAATTNTTAAAAAAATGGCAACGGTTTAATAAAAAGTTCATTTTTCAAGGTGTTAAATTTTTGAGTTTTTTGCCGTAAAAAAAAAGTTTTTAATTAAACTGAAAATCCTTCGTTCATCTATTAGATAATACAATATACTAACGAAATCTTTTTACATTTTGATTTCAGATGATCCGTTCTTGAGTAATCATGTCCACCGCTGAAAACTAGGCGCTCCAGGGCAACAGCTGCAGTTCCGCCATTTAAAAATATTTTTTAACAAAAAAAATTTAACATGTACTCCAAAACATGTACTAAATGATACCATTAATAGTTTTTAAATAAATTTTTATTTTGCTGTCGAAAAAAAAATCGTGAAAATGTCGTCATCTTTCGCGCTGCAAGTGTATATAACCCCTTAAGTAAAAATGTTTCAGCATTTTAAAATAATAAAATATTAATTTTAAAAAATATTGATTAAATATTTTCCAAAATAATTTGTTATTTTTTAATTACGATTTCTATACAAAGTAAATACAGTTGCGATTATCTCATTTTCTCACTTTTACTTTTATAATAAAAAGCATTTTTTATAAATAAAACTATTTTTTTTATACACAATGAATAAGATGGGCCAATGCAACAGTTATATCAGGATGTTGGTGCTACAATTTTATTATGTGATTTTACATACGTATCCTAGCTTCGACTAAACTGCGTGCTGTTATTTTCCGGATTCAACGCAATAAACAATCTAGCGCGTTTTCGCGGGGGAGGAAGGATTTATTAGATGCAAGTTAGCATCAAGTTCTTAATACGTGATAATACGGTCCTGTTTTAATCACGGGGGGTTGCGTTGAATCCGGAAAGTAACGGCACGCAGTTTAGTTAGGATACGTATGTAAAATCACATAATAAAATTGTAGCACCAACATCCTGATATAACCGTTGCATTGGCCCATCTTATTCATTGTGTGTAATACATACGGTTGCTAGATATACATATATATTTTTTTTATATTTCATTTTAAATATTAAAAAAATATTGAAAAACTTATGAATCTACATCATTCGGATCCAAATGACCCAAGCTAGATTTTTCAAGCGTCCCGTTTGAACATTCAATGTAAATAAAATACCGCCGTACAATGATTTAGGGGAAAGTTTAAAATGACATTAGCTACAATTGAAAATCTCATAGTGCCAATCATACAGAAATGCCAATTGATTACAACTTTTTTCGGGTCTAAAAGACCAACCGATATAATTGAGGATTAAAACATTCTTCGTAGCTTTACTTTGGATACCAAATGTGAAATCAAAGTGTTTCACTTTCACGCTTTAATAGAAAGAAGAAAAAAAATTCGGTCTCTCTTTGAAGTTCGAGCATTTCATTCCTTCCCGACCGAGCAATCGCGGGATTGATAACGCAATTAAAAATTCGGTACTCTATTCGCTAATTAAATCTTTTGGCCGTTCGGCCGAGTTCGTAATTACGTGCTCGAAGTTCGCTGCACGTTCGCGCACACTTTTGCCGCGATGTATTCCTGTAATCCTCCCTCTCCTTCCCTTGCTCTTTCTCTCTCTCTCTCTCTCTCTCTCTCTCTCTCTCTCTCGCGGTTTCTCGTGTTTCCCTGCGGCCACGCCTCCTGTCTCTACGTCCTCGCGTCTCCCTTTTCCGGCGGTTTCCATGGGCTTGCCGAAGGCGGATGCCAACTTCGCCAAGTTTCGGCGTAACCGTATAACGAGGTATATATGACGCCGCGCGGCAGTCAATCTGGTATCGCTAACCGTACTGTGTGCACGCGCGCGTGCATTCGAAATGCAGCGATGCCAGACATTTTAATGGCACGCCGATAGGTATAGGCACCTGTATTCGCGTTCGGCTCGAACTGTTCCGACGATTTCGAGCGCGAATACGCGAATCCCCGGGAGAAGGCTGGAGGAAAAAAAAAGAGAGGACCGAACATTTTCCATTACATTTACCTTTTTTTTTCAGACGCGGATACTCATCATTCACGCCGTCCTTCCAATCAAACTTTTCGAATGCGATCGCGCGCTTCGCGGGTCGCCCGGAAGTCAGTTTCATAACTACGTCAATGTGGCTAATGCAATGATAAATCGGTATTTCAGTTTGGAAGGAAGACTTCGGGTTTTTGGAGAGAAAAAAAGGTCAAACTGCGTAGAGGCGTCGCGTAATAACTTTATTGTTACTATATTCTTTTTCTTCTGATTCTTGGACGCAACATGTTAACTTACTTTATGTTTATACTGTAACTGATAATTTAACGACAAGTTAAAGCGACACGAAAATATATTTGGTCGAGATTTAATATCTCGTAATCTTTCGCAATTTTATAATCGCATATCTCCCTCTTTCCTTATAAAATCCAAATTTTCATATTTCCTAAAAGTCTAGCTGTCTAAGTGCTGTAACAATTAATAAGTCACGATATCGGTTTCTATCACGTGCAACGAAGAGATAGAACGCGATAAAGCGATCTTATATATCTGGGGAGAAACGCGAGATCCTTGTTTCAATAAAGCTCTTATCGTGAAAGAAGTCAGGAAGTCAAGTTATACTTTTTGCGGTATCTGTCTCTGTATAGATATATGTACATATACGTATGTGTGTACACTCTTCGCGCTGACCTCCCTTTGCGAGTGCAGTTAACGTCTCCATCGTTACATTGACCTAGATAAACGACGCCGTCGCGCCCTAAAATGCTGTGCAACGTTCAACGCGAAAAAAAGAGATGCGTGAGTGAGGTCGGTAAATTATACGGATGTTTTTATTTTCTTACCTCGCGCGTGCCACCTCTTTTACAAATTTCTGTAAAAATTCTCGAAAAGAAATTTTTACTAAAATGATACTTGAGAAAAAAACAATCATTGATTTCTTTTGTTTTACTCAATGAGGAAATAGCATTCCGAATAGGTCTATAATACAATATACAAAAAGGCTCGACTTACATATAACTTACATATATTTGAATTATATCTTACAAATTATGAATATAAAATTCTCTTTTCACTAGGCTTTTAAATTTTTATTAAAATATAAATATGTTTTTTATTTAATTAAAGTACATATTCTTAAACAACTTATCTTATTCTCCTTTACAAAGTCTCCAATTGTTATTAAACCAAAAATATAAAAAAGTATATAAAAAGTAAGATGTAAGTGCCATAATCAATGCTCAATATTTTACTAGTGATTTTTGGAAATTGATTAGAGTAAAACATTGTAACGAATTCCAATATCGAAATTATAATAAAAATTTAAAAAACTGGTTAAATAATCCGCTTAAAAAGAATTTATACATCTAATATTAAATCGTTTAACTCGAACAAAGTTTCTTTTTGTTTTAATCGAAAAATAACAGTTAATTTATCATTATTATGTTTTATAAAGTTTTACGTTATTCGAGAGCAGTGAAAAATCATATGATTTTAATAACTCAAGGAGAAAAAATAAAACACCACATTTTTCCCGATATTATTATTTAATTTAACTCTCTAAATATATTAAAATTATTCGTACGCATACACAACATTTACACTCACACACACACAACTTTTTATTTTTTCCATAAAAAGTAAAAAATATATTAATAAAGCAATAAATATATAAATTTACACAAAATATTGAATATCTTTATGTTCAAAAACATAAAGGTGAATTTTATTGCTTGAATAAATGTTAGATTTAATATGCAATAATAGTTCATTCAACGAAATTAATTTGAGATTCATAGAACAGAATATTCATCGTGCGTTTATTTCATAGCGTGTTAAATATTTTGTGGCGGCGACGAATTGGCTGGCGTACGGTGCTCGACGCTTGGCGCTCGTTTTTTTGCGGCATGTAGCGCGCGGTTGTTTGCACAAGTGACAAGGTTACCTTGCTGTTATTCGTGCGACTAGACTAAAGTAGTTCCACGTGTGTCGTGTCATCATCCGAAATACGTTCATTTCCCGTAAATAATAAGCGATTCAGCAACTGTGCGATTAATCACTTCCCACGTCTCGATTAACGTCGCGTAAACAAATCGAGACAACTATTTACCGAGACAAGTAATTCGCACGATTTATTCATTTAAAGCAAAAATCGAAATAATAACGTATAGAAATTATGAGTTATTATTTTTGTTGCGATATTTATTTTTCTTCTTAGCGATAATTATTGCTTTTTAATGTTTCGATTCGAGTATGAATTTCTAGTCAAACTTTAAATTTTATGATTTTATTACAAATTATACATTATTTTCGTATTAAAAATGGAATGATACGCGATTTACCGGAACGAACGATTCAAGTAATGGAAAGCCGTGATGTGAATCAGTGTTGTTTATAAATAATACTGGATGTATTTCGTAGGATTAACGCGTTCGAAATGTATTGCGGGAGTGCAATACATTTGAATTTCGATTGTATAATTCGGAACGGTTCATTGCGTTTTAATTAGCCATTAACTCGTGTCGTACCGCGGGGCATCAGAGTGAGTTGTCGTTTCCAAATTTTTCGCTCATTAGCGAAATGCAATCACGGAACGGCCCCGAGTCAGATTTTTTTTCACTTTAGCCCCAATGTGCAACATCGCATTGTGCGTTTAATTAATAAGCACAATCGTGATGTGTTAAGCCTATACTTTAAGGTTTAGCAAACGCATAAAATTGTAAAATCGATGTTTGTGACGTTTGTGTATCCATATATGATTTGTGGAAACATATATGTTTATCACAGATTTGTCGAACGAGCAACGTTGATACAATGCGATGACTATTTTATATTATGCACTTTGTAGAGCAGCCACATTACTAATTGGGAAGAGCTCTAGCGTCTATTCTTTTTTGCTTTCTGTCTCGCTCGACGAAACGATGAGGAGAGGTGGAAGCGTTTAGCTCGCGAGCAAATAAGTGTTGGATAGATCTGTCGTAGATGTTTATCTACGATAATGACTTAAATCGCATATTCATTATGTTATAACATATGATAACAGTCGCCGTAAAAGATGAATGTAAATTATTTGTTATTTACGATACGGGAATTGGGAAAAGTGCAGCATTGACTCGTGAAATTGGCCACGTGATTTGCCAATTCGATCTGTCGTTCGAGATACCGTCTGTCGCGCGAGACGTGCGTCACAACGTGTCAAGCGGGCCGTAGTTTGCGCATATTGTTTTCGCATTATTCTTCCGCCACGATCATAATAAAGTGCACGTCGCATATGATTAACGTCGAAAGTGTCGTGCAAAGTGTCGCGCGATTGTCATATTCCGTTTTTCTCTCTTTGAGTGACGCGCGTGAGATTGTAACCTTATTTTCGGAAGATCTATTGTACGAAAGTGCTACAAGAAAAAGCAACTCGGAAGAAACTAAGAGAAGGGATAAGTCTAGGAGGCCTCAGAAATGGTGGATGCAATCTTAGGGTAATTTGTTAGCTACATAATATTTGTTATATATTGCATCAATCTTCTTTCTCCGATTTGTGTTGTCTATATTGATATACAGAAGATTTATAGATTTCGATGTAAGATGATGATTTATATAAGTTTATCTTTATTAAAAAAATTTTTTTATTTATAAATTTTTTTTATGAAAATTTATTATATTTTATATTTAACATAAATATAAAAACTTTCTTTAGAAATTATATTAAGATTTTATTAAATATTAGTCACAAGCGTATATGCTATTTAGCTTTTTATATAATAGTATTCAAATCAATTATGCTATCACGATAATCCAAACTTTATGAGCAGTCAAACACGATCTCTGCACTAACAGTTACTTTTGCAGTAGATACGAAGTGAGCAAAGCGAAACTAATTAATGAATTACAGGAAGACAACAATAAAGTCAATTTGATTTAACACGCTTTTTTTTTTAAGAATGGATTACTTGAAAAACGAATATAAAATTTGATGCAAGCAACAATTTACTTTTTTCAAGTACTTATTGTTAATTAAATATTTTGGGCGTTACTATAATTTGAATTTGTTTGTATTTTGCAGATTAACGTGGCGTCGCAATTCTGCGCATCGGTGAGTGTGAAATAATTTTTTCGTTGTGTTTTACTCAAGGTAATGAATCTTCGAGTGAAACAAAATAAATGTTACAAATAAATACGTCTTTCATAAAATCATTGTCTTAAAATGGATGGATTAGGACAGATTAACGATCCAAATAGGGTAAATCCGGTATATACGCCGCATCTATTAAAAACTTAATTTATCAGATATCTATTAAGCCATTTATCTATTAAGTTTAAGTTAAATGAATTATGCCAGTAGAAACTTTAGACTGTTTACTATTATAAAAAAAATATTAGGAATCCAAATTATTTATTTTTTATATTAAAAAAGAAATTTCTTTAAACCTTTGCATTTTTGCCTTATAAAAATAGGGGTTATACGGCTACTCATGAGTGGGATAAATAACTCGAAAAATATACAAATAATCTAAATAATAATAGTGATTAACACGTGAATTGACAACGTAATTTGCATTTACTCATTAATAAATAAATAAAAAACGTATTATTACAGATTATGAATAAGTACATACGTAAGTATATACATACATGAATGTTATGATTAATGTATTGTAAAGGATTAATGTATTGTATTATCACGTATTATTATTTACTTTTATATTTATAAATAAATAATAGAGCGTCTGTGTTATGGCACAAATCCCACGCGCTAGAAATGCCGTATATGCCAAACAGATGGGATATAGGAGACAATAAACTAAACAAAGAATACAAGAGCTAAGCACTTGTATTTTGCTATGCTCTAACCTTTACTAAACCTCTATACTTAGGTATACATATACCACGAAATAATCACGAAACCTTTTACATTTTCTACAATAATCATTTTATGTAGATTATAACTTATGATTGCGCTACTTATTACAGTGATAAATCAATTTAACTTACAATAATTTTATAAATATTAACAGTAAAAAAACTGAAATCACAACACAATACTAATATAACATAAAAACATGTAACAGAGTGGTTGCGAGAAAATTAGTTTCACTTCTATTTTTTCTGACTTCTGCGGCGTAAATCCTCGCGCGGCGTATATACCAGGTTTACCCTATTTAACCTTGGAACATAATCTCGATATAATCATTCGATCTATTACGCATACAAAAATATTCATATGCGAAGCTCATAAAATATTATTGGTTTAGTCACATTTACTGATATGTTTGCTGCTCTAATTATACATGTTTAATATAATATTTTCAGAAAACGCGATTGACAACAACATAATAAAATATAATATTAATTATTGAATACGTCATATTTCAACAAGCTTGCGAAGTCATTACATAGATAAACTAAAGTAATAAAAAAATATTCAAACCATAACAATATTATTATTTTTAAAAAATTATTATTTTATGTAGGAAAGACCGGGGCCGGTTGTCGTACGGGATTGGTTGTCAAAATGCTTATAACTTAATTAGTACATAGCAGAAAGATCTCTTTTTTTAATTGTAGATTGCTAATTTAATATTAATTTGCTGTGTAAAATGATTTGCATCAAAAACATTGTATATATTATTTATAACGACTTTTACAAAAATGAAATCGATAAGTAAATTTTTCTTATCTCCTATTTTGTTGTCTGAAAAGTTTGTGGCATTATCAATTGCGATTTCCCTGTAATCATAGAAAATGGCATGTCTTAAAAAAAATTTTTGCTGTAGTTAAATAATCATTCTGACAAAGATTGTAAATATAATTTCTTTTATTAAAAACGGCCATGTGGGGTGGATTGACCCAAATAAGCCAAGATTAGTTGTCACACGTCGGTGATTCCGTACGTCAAACGCGGCTCCGTCAAAACGGAAAGAATTTACTCATACGAATTATGTAAATAAGAATCAATCAGTGCAGCGTTGGTTACACACAGACATAGCATCTCCATCCGCTCTATCTTTTTTTCGACTAGGCAGCGTCTGATTACTGGGATAAGTGAATTCTATTGTTTAAAGGTTAATTGAGGTTAAGTGAGTTAAAATTATGGTACGAAAACAAAAAAGGAAGACGAATAGGGCTAAAACTCCGCCTGATACTGTTTTAAAAGCTGTTAGAGCAGTGAAAATATATAATTTATATTTATCCATCCGACAAGCTGCTCTGGAATTGAATATGAATTACCGTACTTTAAGTCGTTACTGCAAGAAGATTCCAGAAGAGGATTATTTGTATGAAAATGTTACTATTTCATGTGGGCTATGTTAAAAATAAGCAGATTTTTATTAATTTTCAAGAGCAGCAATTAGTTGATCATATTCTACATGCTTCGGATATTTATTTTGGTCTCTCGTAAGAAAATCAGAACTTTAGCTTATAATCTAGCCCGTCGCAACTCAATTCAGATGCCTCCGTCTTGGATTAAAAATAAAATGACAGAAGAAGATTGGTTTATAGCATTTATAAAACGTTACAATAAACTTTCAATTCGAAAACCAGAAGCAACAAGTAAGGTAAGAGCGACGAGTTTCAATAAAACTAATTTTAAGCTCTTTTATAAAAATTTGGAAAAGGTTTTATCTCGTTATCGTTTTAAATACAATAATTATTCCTATTTCTTAAAATATAATACTAATATTAAAATAAAAATATTATTTTTTGTACATTTATCTTTGTAAGAATATAAGACAACCAATCCTGGAACGTGTGACAATCAACCCCGGATATGGGGTTCATTGTCACATTTTCACAGTTTTACTTAAAATTGAATAACTTATTTGTACGATAACATATTTCAAAATAATATATATTTTTTAATAGTTAAGGGCTATATATAGGTATATTATGATGTACATAATATTTCAAAATCTTGCATCCACTTTTTTCTAAAAATCACTAATCAAAAACTGTGACAACCAGGCCCGGTTTTCCCTAAATTTATATTTTCTCAATAATGAAGATTAAAACAAAACATTTTCTACTGAATTTTACGTAAAATAAAATTATTAGTATTTATAAAACACGATAGAAAAATTTATTGATATATATATTAAAACACATTTCTTTATTTACTTTTTTCTGTCTTCTCCAATATTATTTTAATTGAAATTAAGATTTACTCGACTTCTATATCTCTTTGAAATTAAGTAAATTTTATATGAATTGATTCGAAAAAAACAACATTCAGAAATTTTTTAAATATGCATATTTGATATATTATACACAGATATAAATAAAAAAATAAAAGAAGAAATTTGCATTTATTTATATAAAGAATACTAATTTTGTTTTAATTTTTTATAGTCTATTTAGTAATATTTTGTATCACTTGACTTTGTATTATTCGAAGTAAAATAATGAGGTCTCCAATAAATATTCTATATCGCGAAACAAAAACTTTTTACATAAATTATTTTATTATTATTTAATTTTTATTAGTTCACCGTTTGTGTGAAAAACTTAAAATAAATTATTTTATTATTATTTAATTTTTATTAGTTCACCGTTTGTGGAAAAAACGTAGTGCTTTTTATCGGCGTAATATTAATTCATTAAAGAAAGAATTCTTTTTTTAAGAAGCTAAACATCAAAGTGACTATTTTTCGCAATGATATGAAACATTCTTATACTTGGTAGTTTCGCACTACGTGCGGAGATTTTGAATAAGGCAACAAGCGCAAAAATGTAATTTAATTCTCTTCGTCGTCAAATCTCGCTAATTCGAGGTTTTAAAATACAATTTTCAATACGCTGAATAAAGATGTTACCGTGATTCTCTCTCTCTCTTTCTCTCTCTGTGAAATAATTCAACTATGTACAGTCGAATCTCGATAACTCGAATCTCAAGGGACTAGAAAAATTGTTCGAGTTATAGAGTTTTCGATTTATCAAAATTCAAGTAAAAAAGGGTTAACATATGAAAATTTGACTTACGGAGACTTTGTACGAGAGTTCATAATTTTTCAATTATAATGGCTTTTAGAGGAAAAAAATCAATATTTAACAGTGATTATTTATTGTATACATATGATAAATGTAATCATAAAACAAAATACCAGATTATTACTCACGGTTACACAACTACAACTAGCTACAACTTCGAATTATAGAGGTAGCGACAATGAAAGTTCGACTTATAGAGGTAAACTTCGAGACTTTGTAGAGTTCTGGTTACTTTAAATTCGAGTTACAGAGATAAAATATATATCTAAATATCTGATAAATAATTCGAGTTAAGGTAGATTTTATGTCGTTTTATAGAGGTTTTCTGCAGCGGAGCGGAAGGGGATGAACAAAATTTTTGTCTCATAGAGATTTTCGAGTTCTAGAGGTTCGAGTTGTCGAGGTTCGACTGTATTAAGATCATTTCGTTTAGAACTGCAGTATAACATAACTACTTTCTTTCAATACTTATTCCTTTTCATTACAAGTTTAAGTTTTATATTTTGCAGATTTTTTTTTATTACCCTGAACTGAAATAAAGTTAATCGTTTAATCGTTTCTAGAAAGTAATATTTCAGTTTCGCGGTATTTCGAAAATTTATTAATATATCGCATAATACTGCAAAAACTAACTGCATGGTCGTTTCGTGTATCGTTCTCCAAGATCGTGGAAAGACTTTATTTCCGCGTGAAAAAATCCTATTAACGCGAAATAAATATGAGAGAGATGTTAAGCGGGATGATTTTTCGCGTATATCGCGTGCCAAATTATAGCGTGACGATTGTCACGGATAAGTCGACGCGAACGCGCGTGAACGCGAGCGTTTACCTCCCGCGCGCGCACCGCGTCGCAATATTCACTCCGTCGACCGACAAACTGCATAAAACACGTGCTCCGACCCGTAAATTCATCGCCGGGCTTCGTGCGGTAGTTTGCCGTCGTGGTAATTGATATCGCAGTTTGATATCGGCTGACGTTGTGTCGGGAAAGAGGAGGAGGGGGGGCTCGGTGGAATAGGGGCTGCATAGAGTGCACAGAGAGAGAGAGAGAGAGAGAGAGAGAGACGACGACGACGACGAGAACGGACGAGAGGAGTGCAAGGGGATGTTGGTGGCGGATAGCGGAGGTGAGGGGGTTGAGGGAAAGAGAGTGAGGAATAGTGAGGATGGCGAAGGTGGATAAGAGAGGAGAGGGGAAGGAAGAGGAGAATGGCCATGGCGGGATGAAGAGAAAGAGAAGAGGAAGGGGAGTTATGGGGGATGGTGTACGAGTAGGGGAGGATGGACGCGGTCACTATGGCAACCATGGCTGGGTTTCAGGGCTCCGCATCGGTGAGATGGTTTGGGTAATGTTCCAACGCGCCTTGGAATAGATTTCTCTCGCTTTGCCACCAAATGGGGTTAGTCAGTGCTAAACGCATGCCCGTTTTCTTCGCGCCTTTTTTTTCCTACCTTTTCCTTCTTCTGTCTCTCTCTTTCGTTGTCTATTGTTTGAATATCGCTAAACAGGAAACTTTAGACCTATTGAAATTGCCATGTTTTATTGCGTCTTAATCTATGAATAATTATAGATTAATCATAGGAAAGAAAGAACAATTTTTTTAATCTATTCAATTGCGTTGCACGATTATTCCTATAAGCCAAAAAATAAATAAATGTTGCGACGTATCTAGAATTCCTGTTGTGACGATGATGAAAAGACATGACTGAAGTTTATAATCTAATCAACTAATGTATTTTAATAATTTCTTCATTGCCCTTGTTTTGTTAAGAGTACTTATATTTTAATACAATAATTATATACATAAATATTATAATTAATATTATATTATCGCTAAAGTGTTGTGTGTTATAAATAATTTTTATCAAGAGTGTACTATAGGATTTATTCACAAGAATAAATAAATTTATTTGTTGATTTATAATCTGAAAATGCCAGAAGGATAAAATCATTTGAATTCATAATTTAGAATTCAATTAACGTGACTTTGAAAAAGGAAAGAAACATTGAAATTCACTACGAATTCATAAAAATTTCAGGTGAGATTATTAATAGATTCGTTCTCTCTCTCTCTCTCTCTCTCTCTCTCTCTCGTCTCGGTTTCGCTGTTGCAAAAAGCCTGATAACCAGCATCTTACGACATACACATCGTGACGGGCGAAAAATCGCGAGTTGCAAGCTTATTGCGCGTCGTACGTTATCCCTCGTGTAGCGTGTCCGCTACGACGCGATTCTCACACTGTAAGAATGATGACAGAGAAAGGAAGGACGGGGACATGGTACTGGCTAGATGAGAAAGTGGTTAGACCTCGGAGCTGTGTGTATATGTGTATGTGTATGTACGGGAGCTGAAACGAAAAAGAGAGAAAGTAAAATATAGGAAAGAGTGAAGTGATATTTATTATATGTCCTATATGACGCGCATCTATTTAGAGGATTCTAAATAATACGAAAAAGTAGTATCTTTTCTGTGGAGTAGTATATGATCAAACTTACATTGTTAGACCGGAACTGAAAACTCGGATTTCATGAAATTCTGTGGAAGAGAATGAAAGGAATAAGCAGAAATTTTTTGTATACTATTTGTGATGTTAATATTCGTGACGTTTATTTTTGAAATTTTGATGATATCATTCTGCCTTTATAATTGATTAAAAATAAAAAGAAATAAAAAGGTCACTTAAAAGGATAAAAGAAAAGAGATTTCAACCAAGACTTAATCATGAATAAGTCGGAAGAGTTTTAGTCACTCAAAACTTTAAACTTTAATGTTTTGATCGCGATTCTAAGATCATGAACTTGAAGAAAGGATTGAACGCGTTCTTGAATTTCGATCATAACTCCAATTTCTTTATTGAAAGAAAATGTACATTGTAATGTTTGATAAATCTATTCTCACTGCCTGTTTTATTCGATCTATTGTCTGTATCTATTGTTTAATATGTTAATATCTCGTTTTAATTCACAATGAGATCGATAATGATATCATATTCTAAAATAGATTGTTTTTCAATCATATTTCTATTGTTTTAATTATTTAGTTCAATTTTTTCCTTGGACAGTAATCTTGTATATTTTATGACTAATGTGTTTTATAATGCATTCTGTTTTTTTCGTATAGAAACACATAAAAATAGTCAGTATAATTGTTACATTTTTATTACAGGTGGGAAAGATAAAAAGCGAAAATTTTTCCCTCGTCGAAATTGTGACATGTATCTTTTAAAACAATAGCATTTTAAAAACAGCAAAAATTTATTGATTTAGTTATGATTATTGTTTTAAATTATGTCTGCATTAAAGTACATATTAAAAATTTTTCAGAATTATGAGTTTCAATTTTCAATCAAACGCAGAATAAACATATAAATTTACTTTCTGTGTAAATCGCATATCATTCAACTTCATATATTTGTTTTCTATTGATCGTACAAAAACATCATATTTATACACAAAGAATATAGAATTATTTACACTATATCTCCATTTATCTATCAAAAATTAAAATCTTGAAAGATGAAAGAGTACTCTTTTAGATAAAAACGTTTCAGACATTTTTTTCACTTAATCTCTTTTTAGAACGTTTCATTTTTTTTATTTAAATCAATCTTTTTATTTGAATCTTGATATTCTTGATATTTTGATACAATAATTTCATACGAATGCTGTTTTGTATTATAAAATAATGCGCAAAACTTTCGGTAGAATGCTATGAATTATTCTTTCATTAGAGCTCACGAACTTTATACAGAAAACGGTGAACATTATTCGTTAAGCGCTTATGAACGCTCGAAAAGATGAACATTTCATACGACGCGCGAATGAGTTGCCTTATTTATGCAAAACACTTGGAAGTTCCTCGGCATGATGAAAAGGCGGCCGAAGAGGCAGTCTCACAGAGTGAGAAAGAAAGAAGCGAGTAAGAGTATGGAGCGAGGATGTCGGTATCGAGGTCAAATGCCCTGCAAAATAGACGAGCCGCTCGTTTGCATTCGCCTCCTCGTGGTTTAGTATATCGGGACCTGCTGTGTTACTCACACATCGACGACCAAACGATCGATATTTCCGCCTGTATTATTTCGACAAACCATAAAGCCGCGTTGACCCATTAACGCGTGTCGCAAATTCGCCGCGCGATTACGAAGGTCTTCCTCTCTTTGACACTCAAGGAAATCTATAATATGTTGCTGTATCGTTTAATTTTATTCTCGGGAAAAGATTCTTTGAGGATATATATAAATCTATTGCAAATTGTGTACATTACCAGATTTAAATGTTATTGAAATTATAAGATTGGCACTTCTAGAACGCTCGGTATATACACGTTAAAATTTGCAGATATATCGCCGCGTTGAATAGAAAAATGATATAAGTAAAAAAGCATTAATGATTTCATGTCATAATTGAATTGTAATTATTACGACAATGCTGTATCGATTTCTCGATCGATAAAATTAAGATAAATGTGAGATATATGTACCGTCGTATTGATAAAAAAGTAACACAATTAATAAGTCATACAATTTTTAATGATTGAGATAATAAAAGGAAGAATCAATTTCTTTTCATTATCTCAAAAATGCTAATTTTTTTACTTCGATTTGTGTCAACGCAACGATATACAATACATGATATATATATATATATATATCTTTGTATTGTATATCGTTGCGTTGACACAAATCAAAGTAAAAAAATATATATATATTCTCACATTTGTCTTAATTTTGTCGAGAAATCGGTAAAGCATTGTTGTAATTGTTGCAATTCAATTATGGTTTGCGTCGAGTCATTAATGAAATGGAGTGCCTGAATATATTATGCGATTATAGATTAAACTGCCATTACAGAATCGTAATTACGATGTAGTATGCGTTCCATTTCAAGAGATATCGATTAACATTTCGCGCTCGTTAGATAGACGCGCCGATTGTCTCATCGTCGATCACGTGCATAATCATGACATACATCATGTACCTATTCGTACCTTTGTTTATACATTGAAGAAATTATGCGTTTTCACACAAACACAAATATTAGTAGAGGCCAGATTTCCTGAGAATCGATTCCAATTTTATGTAACGTCATATATCGATAATATTGATAAATAAATCGACGATATTTTGCTTTTTAATAAATCTGAAGTTTTTTTTTGTACAAGCAATAAGATTAATCAAACTTATACAACACACACACACACACACACACACACACTCTCTCTCT
>NW_012026789.1:5578646-5588585 GCF_000956235.1 Wasmannia auropunctata | reverse complement strand
CGTAGGTATCGTACGTACGTACGTACGTGTATAAGCGGATGCACGGACGGGCGGACGGTTCGGATCGGAAAAGTCTGATGTAATGGCTCTCTAAAAATGTAGTAATTTATTTTTATAGAAATCGATAAGGGCGCGATTTTATCGGGACGGTGCGCGACGGTCGATCTTCGTTTTCCCTCTGTCTATCCTTTTTTTTCCTCTTTCTCTCTCTCTCTCTCTCTCTCTCTCTCTCTCTCTGATATACGTAATTAAAAAATATATATAATTTTTAAAGTGTTTTAATTAGCATTGAAAAAATGTTATTACCGTAAGATAGGGTAATTTTAGCCTAGTCGAGATAATTTTGGCCCACATTTTCAAAATACTCAGCGTATGTCCAAAATCTGAACAGAAAATGTCTTAAAACGTTTTTAAGAGATCTTTAAGATTACTTATAAGACATGTCCTGATTTTTAACACGCGTGCATAATCAAAATTTAAACCAAAATTATCTTGAACTTTGATCAAAACCCTATTTTATGGCAATACAAAAGATATGAGAAAACAGACTATTTTATGTATAACACGTGGCAATAGAGTATCTCGATAAGAAACAATTAAACAAAAATACAGTCGAATCTCGATAACTCTAATCTCAAGGGACTAGAAAAATTCGAGTTATAGAGTTCGACTTATCGAAATTCAGGTAAAAGAGGGTTAACATATAAAAATATGACTTACGGAGGGTTTGTACGAGAGTTCATAATTTTCCAATTATAATGGCTTTTAGAGGAAAAAAATCAATATTTAACACTGATTATTTTTTGCATACATATAATAAATGTAATCATAAAACAAAATACCAGACTATTACTCACGGTTACACAACTACAACTAGCTACAACTTCGAATTATAGAGGTAGCGACAATGGAAGTTCGACTTATAGAGGGAACTTCGAGACTTTGTAGAGGTCTGGCTACTTCAAATTCAAGTTACAGAGGTAAAATATATATCTAAGTGTCTGACAAATAATTCGAGTTAAGGTAGGTTTTATTTCGATTTATAGAAGTTTTTCGCAACGGAGCGGAAGGGGATGAACAAAATTTTTGTCTTATAGAGGTTTTCGAGTAGAGGTTCGAGTTATCGACTGTAAAAACAAATTGAAGATTACTATTATCGATACATATTTTTACATAAAGAAAAATGTAAATAGTAGTAAATACAATAGTAAATAGTTAAACAAAGTACAATGTAATGCAAATGAACAATAATATATATTTAATGTAAATTTAACAAATTTACACCTATATATGTTTGCAGGATTTTAGTAAATCAATACCCATATAATTATTATATAAATAAAAAATAAGATCGATTCTATTCTATTAAATTTATTTGAAAATAAAAAAAATACTTTTTTTCATAAGTGAAAAATTCATTAATTGAGAAGTAATTTAAAAGTGATATTTAAAACATCGTTTTTATAATTCGGATTTAGTATTTAAAAATTTATTTACTACATTTCAACAATTATTGCACTGTAATATATAAACTTGATTCATCATAAATCATAAACATTTCAACAAGAAGTTATTTTCTAATTTTAATACTTTAGTTTATTATAATCAAATAGAGAAGTTTTATATTATAAACATTATTTATTTAAATTATGTATGTCTAATTTTAGTAAATATATTAATTTTATTAATAGTTATTTTATTAAATATATACTAAAATAATTAAAATTTTTATCTGTAAGGCTTTTGTGCTCACACATTATACATTCTAAAGAAAGTAAAATATGTCAGCTCAACGATTGAAAAAAGATATACATATATTAATACAATATACATATATACACATATATATGTCTCGAAAGAATTCTAAAATCGATATTCAAATTAGAAATAATTTTTAAATAATTACAATGAAATCTTTAAAAATTTGAAATCAAGAAATTTTTTTTTTTAACGAATAAGATAACCTTTTGAAAGCTTTCAAGCAATTATAAAGTTCCATTAGATTTCTCAACAGACTTAGGTATTTTACTTGTGCTGTTTAAGGAGAAATTATTTATTGTTCTGTCAAAATAAAATTCCTACTGTTTGTAAGAAAACCATTTTTTCCTCAGTATAGAAATTTTAGAAAAATATATTTTCTTAAATTGTACCATTTTTTTCTCAATGTAGAAATTTTATCTTGACAGGGTAATAAATAACCTTTCCTTAAACAATACAAATAAAATATCTAAGTTGAAAAGTTGAATAGAACTTTAGTTATTATCACAACTAAAGGTAAAGATAAAGGAATACCTGAGATCTTTCAAAAGATCTTACTCGGCAAAACTCTGGATCGACTTTATCTTTTTGAAGATTTCATTGTACACATTTAAAACTTCTTTTTACAACTAAATTTCAAAGCGCTTTTTATGGTCATGGCTGGATTTTGGTGCCTAATAATAATTCTCTATGAATTTTTAAATTCATTCAGCCATTTAAACTGCATGCCGAATTAATGTCGGACTTGCAATGCAACATTAGCTAAAACTGGAATAGTGAGATCACAATTTATCTTCAATTCTTAATAATTCGATGCAAACATTTTAAGCACTGAAGAACTTTTTTTGTAGTTTGTTTGAATATTGGTTTTTAGAATTCGATATACACACACACACACACACACACATATATATACATATGCACATGTATATTCAGTCGTTGAGCTGAGATATTTTATTTTCTTTAGAATGTACAATGTTGTGAATACAAAAGCCTTACAGATAACAACTAAGTAGGTACGGGACATAGTCTCGCAACATCCTCCTCACCATGCCAGGTGAGTTCAAGAATCTCGATGGAATTTTGTAACGTTTCTCGGTAGACCGACGAATTTCGGGCAACCGGGAATAGCAGGTAGGCGAATCCGGTCGGATGAAGCCGCTGGAGTCGAGTCGTGCGCAGGGAAATTCGAGATATCCGTATCTCAGTCTGTCGCACAAACGATCTTGTCTGTGTATGCATGAGAGCGATGCGGTCGATAGGATACACATGATGGTCATTCAACTTTGCGATCGTATTTCATGTAGATAAAATTTCATGTATACTAAATACATAACCACTTTGTTTACCTCAAGAAAAATTTACAACTTGACTTATCAGTTATAGGTGATTAAAGATGATAAAATTTTTACAGATATAGTATTTTACAAAATTATTGAAATACAGAATATTAAAGAAATATATATATATGCGCGTGTGTGTTTATGTGTTTGCGCATTGGCGCCGACTTCGGGAAAACTTTAGGGAAAGCAGAGCAATTTTTCTCCTCCTCCCCCCTCCAATAATTTTTACCTTTCCGTTTTTTAACAAAAGATTTTTTAACAACTGCAAATAATTTCTGCGATCAAAACTGCGAGAAAGCGTCAGCCAGTGATACACTAATGATACGATAATAAGAATAAATTATTCAGCTTTCTTTCTCGATTTTGCGCACTAAATATTCTGTTTGTACATTTTGTTTTACATGTAAAAGTATATAATTTACATATTTCTGTACACTTCTACCCTCTCCCCAAAGATTATTAAAAAAATGTCATTATTTGAAATGCTTTCGTCTTGTTCTAATATTTTTTCTAAGTCGGCTATTGTGTGTGTGTGTGTGTGTGTGTGTTCTTAGGACATACAGTCGAACCTTGATAACTCGAACCTCTACAACTCGAAAATCTCTATAAGACAAAAATTTTGTTCATCCCCTTCAGCTCCGCTGCGGAAAACCTCTATAAATCGAAATAAAATCTACCTTAAACCTACTCGAATTATTTATCAGGTATTTAGATGTATATTTTACCTCTGTAATTCGAATTTAAAATAGCCAGATCTTTACAAAGTCTCGAAGTTCATCTCTATAAGTCGAACTTCCAATGTCGCTATCTCTATAATTCGAAATTGTAGCTAGTTGTAGTTGTGTAACCGTAAGTAATAGTCTGGTATTTTGTTTTATGATTATATTTATCATATGTATGCAATAAATAATCACTGTTAAATATTAATTTTTTTCCTCTAAAAGTCATTATAATTGGAAAATTATGAACTCTCGTACAAAGCCTCCGTAAGTCAAATTTTCATATATTAACCCTCTTTTACTTGAATTTTAATAAGTCGAAAACTTTATAATTCGAACAATTTTTCTAGTCCCTTGAGATTCGAGTTATCGAGGTTCGACTGTATTAAGATAAATAATTAAAAAATATCGAATTATCTAGATGTCTTTTAATGTCTAAAATCTTCTTTAATATTTATAACAAATTTTCGTGCTTCGTTAAATAAAAGATAGGGTAAGTGTCCCTATTAATATGCTTTTATATTTAAATAAGTCATAAAAATAAACTGGTACAAATAAATGAACAAAGTATTTTTTTAATTAAGTTCAAGTATTAACGTATATAATACCAAAGATTATATTCTATTTTTTAACTGTTAAAATATAATAAATATTTTTTAAATGGTGGATATCATAATTTAGAGGAATTAACTCGAATGTCTTAGCAAAAACGATAAGAAACGCTTACTCAAATAGAAGTGAATAAATTGATTATTAACATAATTTATATCATGTAAAATGTAAATTATATCATAAATTGGTTTAATTTAATAAAATAGTAAAGTACATAAGTATTTTATAAATGTTTTATGTTATTTATTATATGAGTCCAGTAATACCGCAAGATTTTAAGGCTTGTCCCTATTAGTGTGCTCTCCTGTTTTCACTGTCAGCCGGCTGACTCGGCTAACTAACTTGTGTAATGGTCGTGATGTGACAGTGATGCGTGTGATGCGCATATTGAAATTGTAAACCGCGATGTGAATCTCTTTTGACGTGATAGTGCTATGGATGGATAAAACTATAGAAGCAGTAAAATTAGGAACACCGATAAATATTGCTAGCAAATTATATAAGGTTCCACGATCATCTCTTCATAGCAAGATTGTAAAAAAATATATTCATGAAAAGACTGGATCAGGTATCGTATTAACTTCGGAAGAAGAAAATAATCTTGTGCAATGGATTCTCCATATGTGTTCTCTTGGCTGTCCAGCTAATCACTTGCTTGCAGATTTTGTTTATTATTAACCATCAATCTGATGTAAATTTACAGTCGTGGACAATGAGATTGTAACACATTTTTCAGTGAATTTACGAATGCGTAAACTCACAAACATGTTATATATAATTAAAATAACACTATTCTAAATGTTAATACTAACATCAAATTATATCATTTATTTAATATTATTTGAGAAAAATTATTAGAATGTTAAAAACCAAGCGTTCATAAAACTCATTAAAAATAAAGTCGCAACCTTATTGTCCATGAGTGCATGTAGTGAAATGAATTAAAGAACAGACTCATTAATCGTGGGCACACTAATAAAGAGCACACAAATACATGGACAGGCACAGTAATAGGGGGGCCCTTAATATAGCCATCGCGCCGTTGAGGGGCACACTAATAGGGACAAAAACATTGTTTTTATTTTTATTAAAATATATTAAAATATTAATATTTTTTACATAAAAAAAATTTCATAAGAAAAAAAAAAATTTTAAAAATCGATAGTAACTTTAAACAGACAAATTGAAAGCTACAGTATTTAATAATTAATTCAGTAATAAACAAATTTTCTTAAAGGCACACTAATAGGGACACTTATCCTATTTTACTTAAACATAGTTTTAAGATATGATTATCGTTTCAATATTAAAAGTCGAAAACTTATAAAAGACTAACTTGTGATTCTTGAGCAATTGCTATTAATCGAGAAATTTCACTGAGCGCGAATTTTAAGATGTTGAATATTGAATTGAATGTCGGAAAAGATAATTAATATCTACGTAATCGGTGGAGATTAATTAAAGGATTTCATTGAACACGGATTTGAGGACACCCTGTATATGTGCCAGGTGCGCACGAAGCCCCGATCGTGATGCCCGTTTGATGGGGCACGAATGCATTGCCGACGCGTTACTGACCTATCCTCATCGAGTGCCGCACAAGTAGGGTTCATTTGCGGTGGTCACGTGCGGTGTCGTGGATCTCGTTATGAGAGTAGCTTAAGCATGACGAGCGCCTACATAATTAGCACAAACTACTGATTGTTAGGTCGATTCTCCGACATAATAATAAAATAGGATTATCTTCGCCGTTTAATGTATTGATAAATTTTTATTATTATAAATACGTATACGTTAATATGTTATGTAATATATACATGTCAAAATATTCTTGATAATGATTTATATGTTACGAGCAAATAATATATGTACATATATATGTCATATATATACACACATATATATATATATATATATATATATATATATATATACATACATGTACATAATTAAAACTATTTATTCGTAAAAGTTATTCTTAATAATTATGCGAAATTAATTTTTCGAAACAATTATAACGCATGAATATAATACCACATAGTTTCTCGATGATCTCATAAAAGATTCAGTAATTAAGATATCACGACGTGTCGAAATATCGATGTAATATATATATTCAATGCGATAATCCGAGCACGTCAATTAGCAATGCGCGAATTTTCATTTCGTTCATCCGTTAATAGAAAATTCATCGTGGCGCGGTATTTTTTCAGCTTGACGTATGGGCTACTTGTTGCGCATTTATCTCCGATATCCTATTAGCTTAATGATTTTTCGATTAATTGTACAGTTTCGATCGATAGCAGATTTTTCTATTCCATAGAAAATATTTACCGCTTCGAAAATCTTAATTTACTATACTTCCGCTCGACTCGAGATGGTTCAGAAGTTCAGTCAATTAATTACGAACGATATGAACTTTAGATACAGAATCGGACACGGCGCATTCAATATCGCGCGCGCGCGCCAATATCGGGAAAATTCATTATCTTACTCGGTACGTATGATTCGCACAGGCTGCCGAGTACGAGAGAAGGTACCTGCGTTTTGATGCTTTATTGCGAGAACGATAAACGTCCATCGTGATTCGAGGCCGATATGTCGGGCGTGCTATTATGGAGTAACCGCATCGTTGCGCGTCGAGCTTGCGCGCCGATGGCGAGGGGGAGAGAAAACGGCTTAATGGAAGAAACAAAGCGCGGTGCGCCGTTATAGGAAGTTATTATACCTCTTCCCCTTCACTCTCTTCCCCTCTCTCCTTCTCCCCCTTCTCGCTCTCATTCTCTCTCTCTCTCTCTCTCTCTTTCTCCGTATATTTAGCATGGCCAACTGGCGCAACCCAGGCCGTCGGCGATACACTCGATTTGGCATCCAGCCACCATTCCCACGCGCGCGATGACGTCGCAAGGCTGCGTTATCTAACGCAATGCCGTCCGTACCGCGTGCTACCTTTTGTTCCTGTTTCATCGCGCTTTACGCTCAACATTGTTCGCGAAACGACCCGAGGCATCGTACGTCAACCGAGAGCGGTAGCGCGGTACTTCAGCAGTTCAAGTATAGTTCTAGTAACTACGATTCGCATTCGGTAAATGCGACCTGTACTCGTGGTAGTTTTCATGCGATAATTAGATTGACCGACGGATTTACAAAGCGCATTGTGTAAAACAGTAACGAAACGATGATTCGAACAAAACAACAATTATTGATAGAGTAACTAATGGAAGGTCAAAGTTGAGAGCACGAGATTGGTAAAATATCGCTTTCTTACTGGGAACAGCAGTACCTTTTTTCGCGCTTAACGTCGATTGCACTGTATCTAATTCTTCAGCGTAAGGAAGAAAAACAAGGAAGAGTGTATCTTATCTCGTAAAACAGAAGAAAAATAAAGGAAAATAAAAATAAGGCGAGATTTATGAGATAGACTCGTGGTTTCGGTAACAGTAATGCGGGAAACGTGCACGCACGAAACGTTTCCGCGAGAGAACAGCAACGGAAGATCGCGTGCTTCCGCGGGAAAGCGGCTGCTGATCGCGTAGTATGTATCGCAGCTTGGCAACAACGCGCTTCGCGATCCTCTCGTCCCTGTGCGCCCAGGCAACGTCGCAACGCCTGTCCGTCGCGAACGGTGCACAGTGCTGCACGCGTGGATCGTTGCGTGCGCGTGTACGCGAACGCGAACGTGTCGTCGCGCCGTTACAGGACTCCGGCGCGGCGCGGAGCTGAGGGAGGAGAGAGAAAGAGAAAGAGCGAGAGCGGAGTAGAGCCGGGAAGGGGATCGGCGCGGTACGGCACGGTGGCGGGAACGGGTGGGACAGGAGGGATACACGGGGGGGAAGGTCGGTTGGGAGGAGAAAAGGGGAAAACGTCTGCGAACGCACGTAGCGGAATGAGCGAGACTGGATCCTTATGCACGACGACCACCGCTCGCAGGGATGAAAGGACGACTTCTCCTCCCTTCCCTCTCCCCGTCTAGTTCGCCAGTTGCGAATCAGGTGCTCTCGCGCCGCCGTCAAGGCTACCCGGCTGCCGAGTAACTCCTCGCGGCGTTTTCGAGCCGGGAAACTTGCCGAGCGCACGTGCTCTCGATCCAATTAGCCGCGCCCCGCGTCGCCATCGGTTTTTTTTCCGCCGGTGCGCCGCGCGGTGCGGCGTTTTTAGCAACGATGGCGATTTACAGGCCGCCCGATACATTAGCGATTGATGAGTTATATCGATCGAACGTGTACCTTTCGGCCGTTTGTAAGTTAAAGTTGTTCTCTGTCGATTTCATTACGTTAAGTAGAAAAGTGATAACGATTCTTTTTCATTACATACAGATATCACATTACGTTGTTTAATTAATATCACATGCTATACGCTGTTAAATTTATATTTTTTAATTATATCCAATTCGAGTTATTTTTAATCATAAGCCGCTTCTACTTAATATATCGTTAATTTAATTAATTGTAAAACAATTTCTTGAGCGAAACAATTTAAGAAATGAATTAAATTGGATTAAAATTTAGTTTATATTTACTAAATGAATATATTAAAATGAACGTTGTTTATTTTAAAACTAAGCAATTCAACCACAGAAATGGATTGATTTAACTCAGGGAATTGATTTGACAGCTATTCCTTGAATATTCAACAGTATAATAGGTATTTATCGAAATTCAAAAATAATGTTTAGTATGAAAATTTAGGAAACATTTTATTATCATTGTTATTAAGTCCAAGTTTCAATTGAATGTTTTTTTTTAATGACATAATTATATCTACAAGTAAAATAATGAGTAAAAATGTCTAATATTTTTCTTATTGATTTCATCCTTCTTAACAAATGTACCTATCAATTTGTATATGACCCCAATGAGTTATGCTTGTTCGTTAAATAAAAATCATTTTATTGCAGATTTCAAAATTAGTGACTGTCATGTAAGAAGATGGTGGGAGATACTAACTGATTAGATCTTCATTGGAATGTAATACCGATTTATATACAAAAAAGATTATATAAATATTTAAATAAGATACTGTAGAGGACCGAGAAATCGTATAATATACAATGTATAGTATTAGAAAGTTATTTATCATTGCATGCGTCAAGAAATACTCTGCTGAAAAATTACTAACTAGATAGATAGTAGATAGATAGATGTATTCAATCATATTTGTTGATAGTATCTATGCGGAGAAAAATAGTAATTATTTTTGAAGTTGTTTTTCACAAAAAGTTTTTGCTTTTTTATTTTCAGATGTCTATGTTACCGTCAAAACCCATAATCCATTAAAACCCGAATTCACGAGTTAAAAACTAGAATAATTGATTAGACATAAAATCGAAAACCTATGTAGAGAATACAATTATAAACCTCATTTCATCCCGTAAACAGAGGGAGAGGGAGAAGAAGTTGGACCTCGCTACGCGTGGAAAATCAAAAACCTATGTGAAACAGTTCAATTATAGACTCATTTTAACTAAATTTAAAACTAAGTTTAATTAGTGAAATCGGGTTTTAACG
>NW_012026789.1:5542097-5578626 GCF_000956235.1 Wasmannia auropunctata | reverse complement strand
ACACACACACACACACACACACACACACACACACACACACACACACACACACACACACACACACACACACACACACACACACACACACACACACACACACACACACACATATGTTACCGTCATATATATCAAATTGGTTTTATTTTATTATGTTTCTATTTCATTGTAAGATTACTTAGCGAAAGAATTTGTTCATTCACTACATAGCAGTTTTTTAACTTGAGAGTACTCCTCGAAACTCGTGTTGAACACTTTCGCGAATTGCGAAAGATCCGAATAGAGGCCGGAGAATGCGATTTAGGTCATGACCTACATTATGTACTCCTTCTCTATCTATCTCGTCGTTTCCCCCCCCCCTCTCTCTCTCTCTCTCTCTCTCTCGTTATTCTTATCTCGATCTATCTGTCTCCGTTTGACTCTTCATTTATAATGCCTGCTCATGTTAACCCGACGTCATATGTCGTAGTGATCGCGCACGAATATCTTACGTATACGTCCGTGCTTAACGACCGCTATACATACCAGAATGTAAATGATCATTAATTCGATTTACGACGTTTATCTTTAGTCGTTATCAACTTGTAGCTGAATTAAGTATCCTCTCGTAATATCTCGTCGTGATATGAAAATTCAGGGGCGCGATATGGCTTTAGAAACCTGAAGACCGTGCTATCACGGCGACTTGAATTTATTACACATATACAAACGTAATTACATTCTCCAGAAATGCGATATGGACTTATTTCCTTATTCTGATAGTGTTATACTTTTTATCTCTTTAGATTTCAGTTTCTCGTTCAACGCTTAACGCTGCGAAAATATTTCTATAACAAAGATGTGAAACAAATTTTTCTTATAACCTAATTGAATGTGCAAGAAAATATATTCTACTTCAATTTTTCTTTTCAAGCTTTAATGGTTTTTATATGAAACTTTTATTACACGAAACGGCAATTGTATCGTGCAGCTTGTGGTATCATCTTGTCCTCCTCAATTTTTAACGCTTTCAAGAGAAATAGCAGCATATCGAACATATGTTATACATACTCGGAAACGTATGTACCACTCCGCTTGTTACTCCGCGTCAAACTTATTCAGAGATAGTTTTATCGCGCGTGCGCGCGCGCGCGAGAGAGAGAAGAATATTACGCGATCAATTACCGAGTATTGCCGGGTACATCGCAAATTACACTTTTCACGACAGTCAACGGACGATTTGTTATTTTCGCGGAAAATCAATTTCGGAACGCGCAGAAATGAGTTTACCGTGCGAGAGGAGTACCTTGAGCGCGGACGTTATCGTGCCGCTCTCGCGCGAAAGATACGCGGGTGCCGCGAACCGGCGCGCGGCGCGGCGCGGCGCGACCGACGGCGCTCTGATATTTTATTCCGTTCTCTTATACATCGTCGTCTCTACGACATCGTATATCGTCTCGGAAACGGCGCCGTGAAAATCTCGAAATTGCTCACTTCCCTTCCTGTCCCCTCGCACCCCCCACCTCTTCCACCTCCTCCTCCTCCGGCGCGAGCGCGACCGCGCGCGCCCGCGACGGTCGCTTTAAAATTATAAGGCGCCATAAGTAAAGTTTCTGCTCGGGCGGATGTTGACTCGGTTAACATTGCGTTACATTGTGGGACAAAAATGACACGAGCGACGCGGTAACTCCGCGGACACTCCCCGGCGATGGTAACTCACCGGCCATTTCGACCTGCGGTGAATTCTGCGGTTAACGGTGCGTTTAACTCGACGGTCGACGATATCGCGGGATCGGCGCGCATTTATTGAGTTTAGTCAGCCATTTTTGATAATATTACCCGTCGTGCATTAAAGATCGCGTACGAGATAGCGTCGACGATGAATTGTTCACGATTGGCCGAAGGGCCTGAAATTAGGGCAGCAAATTCGATCTTTCTCCCTCCGACAACCTAATATTTGAATACCGAAGCGACGAATACCGAACCTACTTCTTGTAGGTGTACGTTAAATATTTAAAACGCTCGAAAATTTCAGATGAAATAAACAGGTGTAAGAGCGGGCATCCCGTAATCGCATGCATATAGATCGCCGTCGATATATCGAGTCACGGATACCCGTTATTCAAAGGTCGACTTTTTTTTCTTCTCCGCTTCTCTCTTCTCTTCTTCGTCTCTTCCTCTCTCTTTCATCCTCTGACTTTCTCTCTAAAATGTGCCATGCGTCAATCTTTTTATAACTCACGCGTGTTCTCTCATGAATGTTAGATATAACATAAGAATATTGCTTTTTCCTCGTCAAAGATCGCGCGATGAATCGGAAGATCGTCGAAATCGTTCGGTTTCATACGACGCGTTCTCGTCTCCGACCGCTTCGGCGTCGTCGCCGCGGCAAGGTCGCGCGTAGATTTGGTGGTAACGAGCAAATGCCGATAACCCAGAGCAATTCGCCAGAAACTTTCTCGCGGCTGCGAGCGCCCGGAGGAGGTAGAGAAGACGAACGAGGAGGGGAGGGGAAGATTCGCAACGCACACGAGCTGGGGATAGACGTAGCACGGCACACGGGAGGTCGAGCGCGCGCGCGCTACGTTGTGTAGGGTATGCGTGGGCCGCATGAGGGGTAGAGGGACGAGGAAGCATGGCACAGAGAGGGAGATGGCAAAGAGACGGCCGGGTGGGGGAGAATGTGCTATCGGCCGCAATCAGCAGCTCCGACGGATCTCAGTTTGTGTCGGATCTCCGTCGCAGTCGTTTCGTGACGTGGTTCCCGTCGTGCTGCGCTCTGTTTTCATTCTCTCTTTCTCTCTCTCTCTCTCTCTCTCTCTTTCTCTTTCCACCTTTCTCCGTTTCTCCCCCGGTCCGTCCCTCCCTCCCTCCCGCCCCTGCAGTCCACTCGCTCGAACCTCCTTGTCCCTCATCCCCCCCCGTCAACGACATCCGAGTTTCCGCCCAGCGCAGGGAAGCGACCGCGATTTTCTTCTCGAACGAGACGCGTCCTCGATTCTCGTCGACCGCGCGCTCTGTTTTTAAACGTGTGAAGTGCATAACTTGGGTGGTAGAAAGGTACGAACGAAAAATACGAAAGAATCTCGGTGGTACGTGTGCTTCTCCTTCTCGTATCGGCGCGCGCGCGCGCACGAGCGCGTGTGCGTACGTGCGCGCGTACGTGTGCGTGAGACGGAACGTGCGTGACGTACTGCCGTTTCGTCGCCGCACGGAGCGCGAGGCGGATGCGGAATCGCCGCGAGGATTTACGCGAGGGGGTGCGAGACGGAGGAAGGGCGGCTCGGTGTTTCCTCGACGTGTCGTCTTTGTCCGAGCGCGATAAACGCGTTATCGAGATGTACACATAACCCCGCGAGTTAATTACGGACACGCTCCGCTCACAACAGCCGCGAGCGTGTTGGCGCAAATGACCCGAGACACGCACGCGCGCACACCCGAATCGCGCGTCCGGCTGAGGCCGTCGACGAATCTTCGCGATTCGCGGCGAAGGTGGACGCGTCACGGGAGCGTGCACGCCCGATAAGCGACGCTAAGCTGACTCGCGACGCGGCGGCGTCCTGAGACTTCATATGAGAGATCGATTAGCGGTGACTCGGCTCGTTTCGACGAAAACGCGCATGAAAACGTAAAGCCTAGCACGTCACGACTGTGGGCCATTTCCCACAAACACACACACACACACACACACATTTCGCATTGTTCTTTATTCGTGCGTCGGCCGAGACTCTGCGCGACGGGAAACGTCACGGGATGTTTATCTTGATGAATCACTGGCTGAAGATTTCGTCGATCGTTATCGAGAGTTTAACGCGCTCGTCGACGCGCGCAAGCTATTCGAGCTAACTGATGCATTGCGTCCGTATTTAAGGGCTGGCCCGCGCGCCGCTCGCGCTTTCGAGGAACTCGCACTGACAATGAGTCCCACCTGAGTAACGCGTTCCACCGCGTCTGAATCATCGATGATTCCCGGCAAGGTCATTCTCGCGTTGCTCCGAAGCGAAAGTTTTCATTTAATTTATCGCATTCCGAGATACGCGTGGCATTTTTCAAAATAAAAAAAAAAAACAAAAAAAACGACAATTTAATAACGAGGAGATAGTTTACACGTTAAACTCGTCGCGTATGAAGTGCTGCAGTGCGTCCTCGCGGGAATTATCGAAGCGGCAATAAAAGATCGGAGCGAATCCCGTAGATTTCGGCGACGGACTGCCAGGGATCGTGCATCGTTTTTTTTTTTTTTTTCACGAGTGACGAATGAATCGAGAGCGTGCGCGCGGGGTTCAAGCGACGCACACTTGTTTTACGTAATGAAACCGCGTTCGCGTCAGGGGGCGAGCGAGCGAGCGAGCGAGCGCTCGCCAGCCCAGCACTCGCTCGCTCGCTCGTTCACGCTCGCGCTCGCGCGCGCGTGCGCCGCGTGTAATCTATCCGTCGTCGAGCGCCCCGCGTTGCTCCGCGTTCGGCCGGCGGGGTGTCGGTCGGCGCGGGAGGTGGGGGGACGGGGGGGGAGGGAAGTCTCTTCGATCATCGGCATTACTGGCCTCCCTCGTGCGTCCTCGTGTCCCGTCGGAACGGCGCGGCGGCGATCGGCTGGCTTCGTGCGCCGCCGCCAGTCTCGCACCAGCTCGCGCGCGTTACGGATCTGTTGTGTGTTTGCGCTCCGACGCTCTCGGCCTCCGCTCCGCGACTCGACGGAATCCGGCAGTGGTGGTAGCGCGGGAGCAGACGGAGGTAGACCCCCGTCGTCTACCTATCTCTGATTTATCTATACGTCTACGACGTGTCCCTCTCTCTGTGTCTTTCCAGCGCGAAGCGCCTTTTGTCTCGCGACCAGTGATCGCCGAGTCGCGGCCCCGCCGCCGTCTTGTTTTTCTCGATCCCGTCGCATATTCGCCCGTCGTGTGTCGAGAGAATACCTCTCCGCCGTCGGTCGGTAGTGTGTACTTGCGCTTCTTGGATACGCGGTCACGCATGCACGCATGGACAAGCAACGGCGACGCGGCACTGCCCCAATGATGGCCGTGCCGGGCATTACCGTTGACGTAGTGATGTATTATTAGTGGTGCGCGTCGCGGGAAAGTGCTGTAGTGCTGCCGTCTCGCTCGCTCTCGCTCTCTCGCCGCTCACTTCGGTCCGTATATCTCGGCACCGATAATAGCGCGGAGTGTGCTCCCCGTCATCGTCGTCGTCGTCATCGTCGTCGTCGTCGTCGTCGTCGTCGCCGCCGCCGCCGTCGCCGCCGTCGTCTCCGTCTCCGTCGCGGAAATCAGTGATCGCGGCGAAGGGCAGGCACGATACGTACGCGGCGGTTCACACGTATTTCGCCCATCCCGCTCGCCCGCCCACGAGTTCCACGCAGTGAGAGTTTCGTATTTATCAGTGCACGACAGTTTCGTTCGCTCCTGTGGTGTTATATGTGTGGATTATCATATTTGGATAACTCCGTATTATCGTATTGGATATACTGCGATCGCCGTCGTCGCGGCCCACGTCCCAAGCCTCATCTCGCCAGAGCCGCCGCACGGCCCGAGATCGTGATTCCGGTGAGTGTTACGGCCTATCTGCGGTGCCCATCGCATTGTATTCATTCCCGTTCTCTCTTTCGGCCGCGGGATCGATGCGCGATCCCCGAAACGCGCGCGTGACGCGCCGTCGCGCTTATCGCTCTCGATCGGCTGCCATCTTGTTATTTGTAGCCGTCGCGTACGCGCCTCGCGAGCGTGTTCGCGCGCCGCGGAATCGGCGGCGTCAGGTTAAAAAAGTTTTCGCGCGAAAACGATCGCGAAAACCCGGAGCGAAGTGTCCGCTGCGATGTGATGTCGAAATCAACGCTCGCCGCGATCGTGTCTGCGCACTCCGCGAGCGGCGTTTCACCTTCCCTCGATTGTTTTTCTATCGCGAGTATCATCGATATCATCACGCGGAAGAGGGGAGGGGATCGATTGGAAATCAGGCTGATAAGACGTTTCGAAAGCGGACGCGATTGGACGCTATCAGCAATAAACGCGGACGTGACGTCTTGTTTATTTACGGCCGGTTCCAAAACGGGCCGCAAGCGCGAGGAGAGGCCGTCTGTTCTTTTTAATCTTCGCGACTCGCGAACGAGATGAAAACTCGGAGCGACGACGCGACGCGGCCGTGTAAATACTCCGTCGTCGCGAAAGTGCCGGAGTAGGTACAAGCGGAGCATCGCGCCGCCCTTTTAGCGACGCTTTACGCGGAATTACATCTCGTTAACGCGAATCAGCTTCGCGATATAAAGTTGCGCGAGTGTATACGCACGGCGACGCGATCCCGCGCGATTTCGTCATCGCGTTCCGTCGGCAATTTTACGCGAAACCGTAAGCAACTCTATACGCAGATATCGTCGTTTAATAACTCTGTCGCAACGAATTTGCATTGTAATCGTGATTTCCGTCTTATCTATGCGCGGTGAGACGACTCGACGATGCAACTCCAGATCGCTCGCGTCGATCTCGATCGCGGTAGCATCTCTTTCTCATGGCGACGCCGTTCAAGATCGCGTGCGTGAATTACTTTTTTTTTGTTGAGAAAAACACGCACTCTGAATTCTCGGGATAGAGATTGCCCGCTCGTAAAACCGTCGGCGACCGCGCGATACGCGCGCGGAGATTGCGAAAATCGCGGTCGGCGACGATCGCGCTCGTGAAAAATATTTGCGCTTGTCGAATTAAGTTTTATTTGAAAGCGACCGATAGCGAGAAGTTAACGACCGGCACGCGGAATTCATTTCTACTTCGATTTCGACGAACTTGCGTATAGCTGTTGCGTAGGAGTTTGGTCCGCGCGCCAGTTGATCCATCAATTGACGTCACAAAATTCCGATTTCCTTAACCTTTTTCAGTCCCGTGTCAAGCTTGGACGCGATATAACGCGTTACGATAGTCTCTCACAGTTTTTTCTTTAGTTCTTCAAGTATTCGAATTGATGTGTGATTATAATCAGCAAAATATATTTTTTGCGATCCCCATAAATTCCTCCAGATACTCATTTTTATTTGTTTTACTTATTTTATTTATTTAGCAGCAATTTTTATTTAATTAAAGACGAAATACTTTTCGCTCACATTTGCGAGAAATCATTGCTGCAAGGTCAATACACCTGTGTATCTTTAAACGTGAAACTTTAAGCGTGAAACAGGGAAACGCCAGCGTTCCGTTTTGCGCGCGATCGAAGTTTCCGAACATTATTATCTTATTATCGTGTAAACTAACTCAACTTTCAAACAACTATCGTGAGAGTTAATGTACGAATTACAAGAAGTGTGATATAGCTTTTTAACTTTCAGGTATCTTAATTGCAAGTGCATATTGTTTTTCAATTTTAACCAAGAGAATTGTAAATAAAAAAATGAATATTTTTAATATCCGAGGATTCGTTTTCCGAAATACACGAATGTATTCGTATGCGATACAATTGAAGGGGCTTAGCGTGGATAATTCTCAATTACCACAAGAGAGTTTATGTTCTCTTCTAAAAGTGTAGAGAGATACAGGAATAAATAAAAATTATTAAATCTCCCTAATTGAGGAAGAAATTAATAGAATCATAAATATGCGATATTGTTCCGAATGAAGGTATTGTAATCGTAAGTTTCGAATGTGATTCGCGACTCTGGCGGAGATTCTCTGAATTATTCACGAATTCCACTGTAAAAAACCGGCAAATCGGCGACGGGTGCAATCTGGCGGAGTCGAGAACCGCGTATTTCACCATGCGCGCGGGAAAAACGGAGTAATCTATAGAATCATATTCCACAAAAGCGCGGGCGGGCGCGCGCGTGTGTGTATGTGTGTGTGTGTGTGTGTGTGTCGGGGAAATGGAAATATTTCAGACGCGTCCGAGGAGAAAGCGATTCGTAGCCGAGACTTCGATGTCGCTCGGTCACGGTATAGTTCGCGTTCTCTTCGCCGCGAACGATATTATTTCTGGCACGGCACCAGCCGGCGGGCGCCGATCGATCCTCGTCCTCGAACGGGCGATCGCGAACGTCATCGTCATGTGTGCATGCGCTCGCGCACGTGTCCGTGTGCGCGCGCGTTGTGCACGCGCGTGTGCGTGTGCGTGCGCGCGTGTGCGCGTCGCGATCGATCGCGAGCGAGAGTCCTTTCGGCGAGGAGAGGGGGGTAAGCGCGAAACACGTTTACCGAGACCCCGGAAATAATTACCGCTAAGCAGACCCGAGTTGTCGGCAAATTGAATTGGCTTCGAGTGCCGGCACACACAAGTTCTCTCTCTCTCTCTCCCTCTCTCTCTTGGCAACCATCGTCGTCAGCCGGTCTCAAATACATCCGAGAGACGATCTTCTCTGTAAATTCTCTGCCCGCGGCTCGCCAATGTTTGCAAACAAACTCGCGTGTCAGCGTCGCATTGCTCTCCGCGATTTTATATCCCGTCCCCCCGCTTTCCCGGTATCCGCGCGTCGCGGCTTATCGTCGCGATTTGCTTCGTTTGTACGCACCTTTTCTCGAATCGTAAAAAAAATTAACACGTGTAACCGCGTACTCGTGAGTATTGAGAGCGAGATTAAATTTCGATATATATGGTGTAATTCTCATAGAAGAAAAAATTCAAACTTTCACGAAATGTTTTTACCTTGCCATATGATTGACGATTATTTATATGATGTTTTTCTAAATCATCATACAGCAAATGTATACGATTTGTTTCTCATACTAATATTTTTTGATCGAATCTATTATGATTATCTATTGTTTTTCTATTATTACTAGTCATCTATTATTACTCAAATTTATTTTTACGTCACGCAGTGTGTTGTGGTTATTTATACATCGAACGGGGGGATGCATTATTTTTTATTGCAACAAATGGTAATTGCAATTAAAATCATTAACGTGTGTATACGTGTAAAACAATTGGTATACGCAAAGGGATATATGAATAATCACGCTCATTAAATCACTGTTACCGCTTTAATAACAATCGCAAATGAGAGAAATGCACCGCATAAGCGCATGCAATAGAGTAAATAAGTCACATACGGCATATGCAATAACAAGATGAATATTTAATTAGCGCAAAACAGTTTCTGGAAATGAAATAATAACGGATAGGGTAGGACGCGCGGGGAAATAATGCCGGCGGATACTTAACTCTTGCGATATATATATTTCGCCATCATTTGAGTAACGCGCGTTCGTTCGGTGACTACGTAGCGTAACCCCGAGTGATTCGATTACTATCAAGTAATTTATGCAAAGCAGCTCGCTAAACGAAGCGGATAGCGAACTTTTCGACGGCAGAATTATTTCTCCCTTTCAAAGACCGTTTTATTGCTCGCCGGCTGTCCCGCCGCGTCGACATCTTCGGAACTTCGCCGAGTCGTTCGCCGGCGAAACTTTTTCTCGGTCTGTCAGAATTATTATTATCTCGAGAATTATCTTTATCTTCTGAAAAACGTGCTTTCATCGCACGCACACCTCTCACGGGCTTATCGAAGTTATACTAGCCAGTTGATAAAAAACTTGAAGGAAGAAGGGCTTGTGCGTGCATTATTGTCGTTGTACTGTAATTTGCTAGTTTCTTCGGTGTCACGTCTGTGTTAATAATTAATGCTGCTGTGTTTCACAATCGATTAGGTGTGCACAGTGTTATGTATCGTTTTTTTACTGCTTAATTTATAGCTTTGGCTGTACGGTGTAATAATAAAGCAACTCTCATATAAGGAACACACATTGATTCTTATTATGTTTTATTATATATGGAAAGAATACGCTACCACATTACGTTATTAGGCATTTATTATTGTTTCTAGATTGTCATCGAATCCGCCCGATTATCGTAGGACACGATACTTGAAGTTTCGTGCCGTTTCACGTGAAAGCGATCGCGCTCTCGTCCCGCACACGTGCGCGATTTCTCCTCGCTACTACACGCACATTCTTTCACGATCCATCGCGCGAGTTATTAATAATTTTTGGCTACGTTTTCGACCTATGTGAACCTGGAACCCGACTTTACAAAAATTAAAAAACCATAACATAGTTCGTTTGTACTTTGTTTGTACCCGTTTGTACCACCTTTCATTTCGTTTGTACCTCAAAGGGTAAACAAATACAAAGTGGTTAAAAAATAACCAGGACCCCACTTTCAAATATTTTAATTTCATTAACGGCATTCGAAAGAGAATTGTTTGTATCCGTTTATATCTCCCTTGTTTTCCTTTGTACCTCAAGGGGTTAGGAGATACAACGTTTTTCATTTTTAGAGTAACCCTTATATAGGGATCTCAGCAATTTTACAAGATATCCCTTTAAGGGTACAAACGAAACGGAAAGTGGTACAAACCGGTACAAACGATTCTCTTTCGACTGCCATTGGCCGCTTCTCGATATCTTGCAAAATGGCTGAGATCCCTGTATAAGGGTTACTCTAAAAATGAAAAACGCTGTATCTCCGAACCCCTTGAGGTACAAACGGGTACAAACGATTCTCTTTCGAATGCCGTTAATGAAATAAAAATATCTGAAAGTGAGGTTCTGGTTATTTTTTAACCACTTTGTATTTATTTACCCTTTGAGGTACAAACGGGTACAAACGAAGTACAAACGAACTATGTTATAGTTTTTTAATTTTTGTAAAGTCGGGTTCCAGGTTTACATAGGTACGTTTTCGAGCTCGAAACGCCAGCAATATGATTGCATGGAAATCGAAGAAGCTCCGCCAACGGCAGTAATTTTTACATGAATTCTTTTTTTTTACTCACGATGATTTTAAAATACAAACTAGCATTTTTTTTTAGATATTAAAAGTAAAAAATCAAAAGATCTATGGTATATTGAATGATATGGTATATTGAACGAAATGTTCGTAATTTATTTTTCCTCGAAATTAATGTCGCGTTGCGAGAAAAATAAGGTATTCGCCGGCGGAATATACAATAACGTGCCGGTCTGGCGACTTTCCGACCCACCGGTATATTTCCAATAAGTTTTATGGGCCAACCTGCTCCTGACCGCGATTTTCTGGTCTTGCTTGGTGAGCATACGGTACTGGGCCGAAATTTCTCCGGCTTGATGTTTCCGCACTACTCGCCGGTCCGTTAAGTGCGTTAATGAGATACGCGGGGATAAGCCGCGACCCAGATAGACAGTGTGTGACTTCGAGCGAGGGGAAAGTCGTTAGCCGCTTAATTCGCGATCGATCGTAGGCGAGGAACCGATTGTCAGCTGCAACCATTGTGTCCGCACGTGGAGCCAGACAATTCGCGGTGCGCGATATCGTGTGCGATTAGGAAGTGAGAGATGTGATAATTTAAAAGAGTGTACTAATGAAATGCACGTGAATAGCACATGAATAATACGGAACAATATGCTCTAGTGTTACGTTATTTTTCTACGGATTAATATGATTTTGAAGTAACGTATTACGAGTCAACGAGATCAATTGCGATAATTGCTATGACACTGACAATATGAACGATAATATTAATTCTGTCATTGAAAAATATTATGTTGAAAATTCGTAGCAAGAATCTTACCTCGTCGATATTAATTCTGCTGTTCTCAATGCGCTTTGTTACTAATCAGAGATTCAGAATTTTTATTTTGTCTAATTGAAATTTCGTACTTGCGAAATTTTCGTTAAAAAAAATAAACGGGAATTTCGTTGTTTAATAATGTGCACGAAATCTTTGAAGTACTGGTGAGAGTAGTTGGTTGAAACGTTTTACTCTCTCTCGTTCTTCTTTTTTTTCCTCGATAACCTTGAAGTCGTCAGGTTCTCGAAGGTTACTCGATCGGTTCGGTGTAAGTGTATCCAAGCTAATCTGCCTGAAGCCAATACAAAGCGTTAGCTTGACGATCGGTATCAAGAAATATTCTATTTCGATCACATCGTGAAATCGTTTTTAACGTTTCTGACACTTTTCGAGTTGTTTTTTTATACTAAATAACATGAATACTTTTGAAGAGAATTGTATTTAACTTTGAAGCTATTTCTTTAAAAATGTCAAATAAATTTAGAAATGTTTATAATGTTTCACGATATATTTTATGAGCTAACTTAAATATGTTAGAACAAAAAAATATTGTCCTCATCAAAATAAAACTTGTAGTTATGTCGAAGGAAAACTGACTTGAATAATAAGTTTCGTACAAGGGCCAACAG
Source organism: Wasmannia auropunctata (assembly GCF_000956235.1). Classification (NCBI taxonomy): domain Eukaryota; kingdom Metazoa; phylum Arthropoda; class Insecta; order Hymenoptera; family Formicidae; genus Wasmannia; species Wasmannia auropunctata. Next base: position 5,566,497 of record NW_012026789.1, on the reverse strand, counting down.
CGTTGCTGTTAAAAGCTGGATTTATGACACGATTCGCTTCGTCCTCCGCTTCTCGTTTCCGGTTATTACGTGAGAAAGTCGGGCAAGAAAAGTCCTACTTCGCGGAGATCTCGTAAGAGGAACGGGAAAAAGAGAGAAAGAGAAAGAGAAGAGCAGAGAGGAGAGTGAATTCGCCTCGTAGCGAACGGATCCAGTTCAGAATTCGCTTCGTGTGTCGCGCACAAATCTCTTGACGTTCCTAACTCGTTAACGTACGATTCAATCTTAGTAATTTAAAATAATTGACGACATGTTATATCCGCGTTGTTGTAATACCCTGACATGATTGCACTTCGAACGGACGAAATGAGATAAGAAATTAGAGAATTTTCGAAAATAACTTAATTAGAGTAATCAATCAATCAGAGTGATCTATCAATTACGATTATTATCGTGAGGTATTAATTTTTTTTCCGTTGTTGGGGTTTTTATATTCAGAGATAATTACTTTCAAGAAAGTTAATTCTTTTGCATACTTGATACGAAGACAAATGCTCTTATTTAATTTAAGATCTATTCGTTTAAATTTTCAACTTAAAGTTCTTGCGCTTTAATATTTTTTTTCGTCGGCGTAAAACGCGTGATAATTTATGAGTTGACAGGCAGATATGTTGCAGTTCAATTTCACAGTCGCTCGAAGCAATGGAAGTTCGGATTACTGCGCGGTTATATCGTATGAAACGCGATCCAACTTGTAGGCAACAGAACCAGCACGCTCCATTCGCTCCTAAAATACCGCGGCTTTGTCACGGCAAGCATTCTTCAAAGTGTTTTTGCGACGAGAACCAAGAAATATATATTTTTTTTTACGAAGTAGCGCGCGATTAATTCACAAGCACACAGATGTATTGTAACCTGTCGGTATCTAGAGGCGAATCTGCAGTATCGGATTCACATGTGGTATATGACAGGGATATTGACGTCGTGCGATATTTTCAGGCTTCACCTGTGCGCAAAGCTGGCACTGGATGATAAATACTCACCAAACGATGTAGATATCGATGTAACGCGCGTGACAACGATTACAACACAACACGTTACAAAATAATAAAAATAAATCTATCACATTAATTCATTCTTTTTTTTAATTAATTACGGTTTTTATTTTATTAATTTCGCGGCTGGTAGCTCTTTACTTTTCATTTACTTTTATTTCCGTAGTTCACAATTTATTGCATATTATATTTGTATTTGCGTGTTAATTGCATATATAGATTGCATATAAAGTCTAATTATATGAAAAGAGAGAAACAGAGTATCTATCTCGTAAGACATTCCGGATTTTTCGTATGGAGCTCATTGCGCGCGTCGCATCATATTCGTGCATCGACTTGGAAAGTGTAACGCAGATCGGAACGGCAGTTCCGGATGATGCCAAGATAATGGCGGAATAAAACGCGGGAATCCGAGCGATTCGAGATGGAGATGTCGAAGCGCGAGATTTATCGGCGTGCGGATACGCGCACGTGGCACATATATGTATATACGCGTACGAATTTAACGTGTGCATATCTTTCGCTTCCCGGACCCGTCCGATGCTTGACGTTGAACAATGCTCTCGGTTAGGAGCCACCATGATATATTCGTAGTCTATCGTCGCTAGGATGACGCTGAAGGATCTATCCATTCTATCGCGAACGAACGGAGGACGAAACAGTGAGAAATGAAAAAAAATTGTTGACGTGTATTATGTACATTATCTGCATATTTTTAAATATTTAGGTATTTTTATTACGTCGATCACGTGTGTTATATATTTATATCGCACTTTTTGTTGGATATGTTTTACAATATGTTTTACAATGAGTCTTATTATGTATATATATATATTTTTAGCATTAACTATTTGATTTAATCATTGGACGGTTAGTGATGCTTTAATATAATTAATTTTTGCCTTTAGTTCTTCACTGGATTGAGGTGTGGAAACCTATCGATAAAGAATTACTGAGCTGCTTTGTCTACTGAACGTCATTGTTGTTTTCGTGCAACGTAGAAACATTTTACGACAACAAGATCGAGTTACGAAAGTATACATATGTATATGTGGTTACACCACACACATTATTAGATTTGTTGATTTTTCGAACGTACCTAGAATCTACGCCGTACAAGAAATTTCCCATACATCGCAAAATGGGTGGAATAAGCATTATAAATGCTAATGTAATATTCAGTGTGTGTCGAAACACTTTTTTTCGTTATTATTCTAAATGTGAATTCTGAAACGTAGTACCTTGTGACTTTTGTATTCTACAATATCGTCTGAAGGAACGCCAAGATTGGAAAGTAGGTAACGTCGCTTCAAGGCAAACCATTTTCACGTGCGCGCTGCGGGCGTAGTACGGGATGTATTCTTATCAGGCTTGCGATGCTATCGTTATCGAGAGCCGAGATGCAGGTAGTTAGAAATAGAAACAAGGCGTTTGAGTATTTCCGGCGCGCGTAATCCCACGTGTCGAACGAAGTGCGAGGGTGCTCCCCTGCCTACATCGGATTGGACGTCAGCGGCAGGTCGGTGTCGGTAGGGCGGGGAGGTAGGAGGATTGCCGTCGTAATAAAGGATCCGACGACCCCGAACAATCTCTCCGTCGCCGTCGCGCCGAAAAAGGATCTCGCATCGAGCAAGGGTGTAGCGTCGCATTCTTGCGCAACTTCGAGTCGCGGTGCGCTCTTCGAAGAAATGGAATTTGAGAAAACGAGGAAAATGCTCGATCGAATTGAAGCCCCTTTGCAATTCTCATTTCTTTTGCAATTGTTACTTGCAGTTTGTATAATATTAGAATTATTTAGGCGGTGAGTTTCATTTTCAGGTAATTACTTGGAGTTGCTGGAAATATTCAAATGATAGATTCGCGGCTTAAAGTATAATTGCCTGGCGTTTGAAAGGTCTGAAACATTAAAATGACAGGTTTTGCCCGTCCGGGATAATTGAATACCGCTCGAACGCGCCTGAAATGTCTGAATGGTATCATTTTGTCCTGAAATTGTAATATACACGATTTGTACGAATGTAACGTAGGATATAAGAATGTTAATTACAGTGGAAAGGTTATTGTGCTTTACGGGCGATACGCGGCCGGAGCAATATCATTGCTATGCCGTCGTCGTGAATATGAATGCGACTATTCTTGGTCACGCATGGCGACGCCTTTGGCTTCGAGTTATTTCTAGTCGCACGGTGACGCGAAACGCGCTCTCCTCTACGGCGCGGCGCAGCGACGGGCGGCGGGAGCGAACGGTTGCGTCGTGACCGCTTTACGAATTTTGTAACATGGATTCTCATGCGGGGTTCTACGCGGTCTAGAATGTCACCTTTGACAAGTATCGACAAGTCGCCCGCAATGAAAGTTTTACGCGATCTTTCTCGTGACGTGAACCGATCGACCTCAATATCCGGCAATTTTTCATCGTGATTGTTTATAGATTCTCGCACCGTTGTTAAATGCGCATTTCGGCCGAGACAAAATAAAAAATATTTCTCTTTTATTTGTCACTGTGGAATCAATTTTAAGTGCCACTTAAACCGGAGAATTGAAAGAGAATGATATCGCTCATTTACTACAACTACGAAATAAGTAAAAAATTATTTTCTTTGAGAAAAAATTATCTCTTTACTCGCAAAAGAGGAACGGAAACATAAAGAAAAAAAGAAAGAACATACTTTTATTTCTCTACATCGATTATTATATCTAAATTGCATTTCAAAATTAACATTCTAAAATTTTAATGAACATTGAAATTTATTTTCTGGAAAATTTTGTTTTTTTTTGTAAGTTATTATGTCGTTGTAGCAAATGAACGTCGAAGTGGTAAGAAGAAAGTAAAAAATATGGGTTAAAACAAGGGCGCGGTTTTCGGAAAATCAGTTTTGCGAAATAAGAAAAGCGCCGTTCGCGAGAAAGATGGAATGGAATTTATTTATCTGTTAAAAGAGTATTCAGTAGATCTGGAACATCTTGTTCAGTAAAATAATAATCCGAATAAATCCGGTATCTCCGGAGAAAGAGAGAGAAGCTGCACGCTCACTCAGAAAATTATAGTGTCGTCTTAATGGGTAAAGCGTAACAAAGCGCGTTAAAAATTTCATTACTCATCCTGTTATCATAATCGCTTTGCTTATTCTCTAATCTATAAGCGCCGATAGCAGGCAACTATATACTACAGAGTGATATTACACAGCTAAATATATAGTATATCTACCATTAAATTGGATGGAAATTAAGCAACGCGACGTGACGTAATTTTATCTTGCTAATGATGTCTCGGCTAAATGAAATATTTCGTGGAAATATATACGCGTGTGAAGTAATATCTTCTTGAATAATACACGCGTATGTATATACACGCGCGCGCCAAACGCGGCAACACGTATATAATCGCGCGATTCTCGCGCTCGCGAAGCATCACCGCATTTCGTAGCGTGAACCTCGTTGTCCTTGCTCATCCATATAGTTTGTTTTCCGGTTTAACGAGCGGTTCTTGCCACACGATCACGCCTTTTGAACCTCCTCGTGTTTCCTCCCTCTTCTCCTCGCCCTCTTTCTTCTGAGCGCGCCTCGTTTATCTGCATGCTTTCTCCATTCACGTACAATTGCTTTATGGACTACGGTGTGCGCCTGACGTTTTCCTCCGAATACTTTTTCCCCGGAGGAAAGCCTTAAGTAGCGGCGCGCTATTGATTTAGCGTTATTCTTCTCGTAGAGCAACGTAATATATTGAAACTTTACTGTAAAATACCCGCAGATACACGTGCTCGAAGGTGGTTAATAGATTTACGCGCTTTCTCCAGGATTGAATCGTCTTACAAGCTACAGAGATCATAGAAAGCATTTGATATTTCTCTTAGAAAAAAAAACTGATTTGAAATTATCAAGCAAAATATCTCGCTGTAAAAATGCTGGATCACCGTATGTATATACAGCTGCAATTCTATCTTATAGATTTATGCGTCGGTATACAAGTTATTTTAACGATCTTTGCATTTGGATAAAATTACTTGTCAGATATAGAACGAAAATATTTTTTAGGCTTATTTCTTTCGGTTTTAGACACATTTCGGCACATTTTATCTTTTTGCATGCATCTTTTTAATTTGATTTACGTTAAAAAAAACATCGAAGTTAATCCGGATTGTGCGAGGATTTACGGATAGTCGATAGATTCGTTATCTATGACCTGGATAATTGTGTTCCGTTTTTGGCGGTGTTTTCGCATTATTGGTATTCGACCGTTCTCTCGTGTAATGTAATATATAATGGTAACAGGCGCGCTTTAATTAGCGTCGTAACTTCGCCGTATTCATTTGCATTAACTCTTTTTTTCCCTCCCACCCCCTCCTCTCTCTTGCTCTGATTTCCCGTTTCGACCCGCGATATCTTTTGTCGCCAGCCGGCGCTTGAACTTCACGAGGAATTATATAACACGACGCGATAAAATCGTACTGATTATAATTAATTTTTTTTTACGTGCGAATAAATTTAGGTATTAATCCCGATCGTGAATTGTGTGTGTGTGTGTGTGTGTGTGTCACATTTTCTTAATGAAGGATTATAGCGAAATAAGAATATGAAGTAAAATCTTATTATAATTTTTACAATTATGCTCTACGGACAGAAATTCGATGTCATGATTGTGAAATCTTATGTGGAAACAGTTTAAATTGAATTTTATTATATTAATCGCTATTTTATATATATATATATATAATTCATCGCATTGCTTTCATGCGCATGATTTTAAGTCGCGATAGGTGCAATTAGAAATGCGGGAACGTCGCGTGCGTCCCGCCGTTTCTTTTCTTATGAGTCTGCTTGGCAACAGTACAACTTTATTCTTGCTTTTTCTCTTTTTACCGAATGTTTAACCTCTCTCTCTTTCTCTCTTTTTTTTCTTTCGGATTGTTCTACTTCTACACGAGCCTCGTCGTGGCTCCTCTCTCGCTGTTTCATTCCTCTTATTCTTAGCCGTTTCTTTATGCACTCTTGATCTGCTTCTTTTATTCAATCCCCTTGATTCCTCTTTCTGGAAAGCACGAATTATTCCGGATCTACTGGCGATCATTTCGCCGTTAAATTGCTGTACTGATACATTATTTCGTTTTGTAGGAATCAATTTTTTCGTTAAACAGCTATCGTTTTATGCTTGCAAATGTTGTTCTTTCGTATTTTCCCTAATTCGATTTGCATTTTTAACAAATTGGAGATCGAAAAGCAAGTTATGATAAAATCTAATGTATTATTTATTATGAATTATAGAAATCGTTGGTATATAATGTTATCAATTTACTTTTTCGCGGAAATATTCTTTGTTTAATGAAATAATAAATTAAATTAACACAAATTGACTAATAGTAAATTAGCTATCAATATTTTCTCGAATCTGACTTTATTACGTAGTTCGAGCATACATATTTTGATATATTTCAGAGTGGACTAGACATTGAGTAATTTTCTTGGAGAGATTTGAGAATAATATCCGAGGCTTTATCCGAAATCTATTTGGTTCATTAACGATCGCGGTCGTATATAAATAGTCACATGTGTGCATGCACGCGCGGGTTACCACACTTTCAATGTCACGATTTCTGCTCCGTCTAACACGTATATAGTAACAGAGTAGATTACTTCGCCGACATTATTTCCTATTTCCTTAATCGTGTTATCTTGACGTGTATTAGTTCCACATATATCTCTTGACACATTAGACGACACTAGAAATAATTCGCTTGAAATAGAAATACGTGGTAATTATTATCGTATAATTTAATCAAAATGCTAAGAGGAATCTAAAATTTAATTCTTTTGCTTTTAATTTATTAAAACTATCTACGTGTATAACACAATTATTTATTAATGCTCCGATTTGCTTTATGAAAAACAGAATATTATCAACTAGAATAATCTTTTAACATAATATTTACGTATGAATAATAATGCTGGACAAAAAATATATAAGATACATTTTGTATGTGTAAGATATGTCCTTTTTAATTGAAAATGACTTATTGGTGAGATTCTAACTCGAGTGCGCCTTTAATGGGCAGTGAAAACTCTCGCGGGAACGAGTATCTGTCAGCGCGTGTTTGTTTTCTTCCGACGAAATCATTCGACTAAAGTGCACAGGTCGTCGAGATATCCCGACGAAGTCGAGAGGATTTTAGTCGCTGACTCGCAGTAAAGCGGTATGCTATAGAGGGCTATGGAAAGGAGCGGCGAGAGGAGGGGAGCGGGAGGAAAGGAGGCAATAAAGGAAGCGAACAGAGACAGCGAGACGGACGGAAAGAGGAAGAGGCGTAGGATAGAAGAGGAGGAAGGGAGGGAGGGAGAAAACAGCGGGAAGGAAATACCGAGGATCTCCGAGTCTATATATCTCACGGCGCACGCATATACGCGCGCTCGCACGTGCAGCACTTGCGTGCGATATTTTAAGCGCGATTCTCTCACGGCGCAATACGTCGATGACGCCTACGGCGATCTGCGGCGTTGCGTCATTAATTATCGATTGCGGTCGATTGGCGATTTACGGGCGAGAATTTAGCGGGGTGTACTCTAATGCCAAGAGAGTCGTTCGCGGCGGCAATCGGTGAAACGTTTTCTCGGTCGTTACGTGCGGGAAGTTACGAAGTTCGTTTGCGATTACGTTCACGTGACGCGCAAAAGCGCTTGCCGAGATCTCGACGAGAAGTTTACAACGAGGAGAATCAACGTCGTTGCGTCTCATTATTCCCGGCAGACGATTAACTTGCCGTATACTTCATCTCGCTATCATTCTCAATTCAGGATCACTGTGATTATAAATGTCGCACGTTTCGTCCACCGAAACTTCGAGGAGAATTTTAAGTCATATATATTTCGCATTCATACATCTTTAAATTGTTTCGTGACTTCAAAGCTATTCTATTATCAATAAGAAATATAAGTGTGTAATTTTTAAATATTTATATATACAATATTTAAATGATAAACATATATACACATGTAATGCGTAACACATATACACATGTAATACGTGTATATAAATTGTAGTACAATTACCATTTGAAAAACAATAATTTTTGAGTTATAAACTATGTTCTAATTACGATATAAAACATATCACCTTTGCACTCGCGATTATGCTTTGTCAAATCTATGTCACTTTTCATTTCCTATCATTTTTCTGTTATGCATTTGTCGCTTGTCACCTCGCGTCTTTGTAAGCTACAGATTTCGATAAACGGCATTGGATCGCGATGTTTCCTTCCCTCCCACGCCATTTATCCGACGACACGTTGTATATCTCCGTGTCCTCTCTCTCTCTCTCTCTCTCTTCCCTTCTTCATCTTCCTGTCTTTCGCAACCGAAGATTACGTCGGGAAGAGCTTTGTCGTACGCGAGAGAGCTCCATCCGGGTTTGTCTTCCGGCTATTCCGATCAAAAGGATCGATCGTCCTTGCCATTCGTGAGCTCCGGTGACCCGACCGCGCGCGCGAGATCGGGTGCGTTTCCACGAAATTGGACGGGTTCAATCTTGAGAGGGTACCCTCACCGCTATTCTTGAGACTGCTGCATCGGGCATCATATGTACATACATACATACATACATACATACATACATACATAAACCGTTCTGCGTCGGGCAGACCACCCATCGGGATCGAAAGATCCTTTTGCCTTTGGACGTCAGACCGTTGCCTCAGGAATGTACCTGTGAGTCTAAACTCTAAAGTGGATTTCTTATTATCGTTTGATATTTATTGTCTGTGTACTTAGAGACAGGGTCCTATTCCAATGTCATGGTGATATCATATGTCACACGTTTAGGCCAAATGTTTCAGTTTTCATGATTTTTTCTTGTAAAGTATACAATACTTGAACATCCTTGACATACCTGTGCATATTTCCAAATGCGTCTGTTCTTGTCTGGTATTTATAACACGATGATTAAAATTTAAAAATTAGGCGTGTCTTTTGTTTTATCTGTATATGTTTTCCGAAGCTTTAACGCGGGCCACTCGTGTATGAACGATGAATGCATATATATGCGAATTAAACCGAAAATTAAGCTGCCGCTCATATGCGAGTCGTAATTTGTAAAGACACGTGTCATTTATATATGTATAACGTGACAAGATGTTAATCAAGCGTGAACGAGTTCTTGTTATCTATCGGACGTATTGGTCGGTCGTGAAGATATAAAGTAGACGCGTCATTAGACAACCGATTCCAATTATCCGCGATTCGTATCGTCCGGTAAATAAGTATAGAAATAATTGGATCGGTCGGTCTACCTTTCCTCGTTGACGACGGACGGCGAAAGGGGAGCAAGGGTGGAATGGTGCTATTAAGGATAACGAATTAAGTCGCGAGAGAGAGAGAGAGAGAGAGAGAGAGAGAGGGAGGGGAGGAGAAATGCGAAATGGGACAATTCGCTAACTAAACTGACGGGCAATATAAATTTACAATAGAGAACAATATAGATCATCCCTGGAATCGATAAAAGCGCGGCGTCGCACGACAGAGGCGGTAAATAATGATGGGCCAAACAAGCGATTATTAATGTCGCGAGAGTGAGTAGGAGGGACAGGCAGAGACGGATGAGAGAAATCTGGCGAAAAAGAGAGCACCGACGAAGAGATACATCGGAGCGCGCGGATCCGCGTTGAGGAACAAGAGGCGGAGATAGTCGCGTAACGGTTAACGGCCGACGGCAGGAGACGTTGGAAAAGGCGAAAGAAGCGGGAGGGAGAAAAAGGGATAGACGCGGAGGAGAAAGAGAGAGAGAGGAAGAAGAGAGCGGAGGCGCTATGGAGAGGCAGTCTGCTTCTGCTAGCCTCGACTCCGGTTGCCGTGACGACCCATACCACCCGCCATCATGCCGTCCCGGCATAGTCACAGTTACGGTCCCGGACTCTCTCTCTCTCTCTCTCTTTCTCTCTCTTTCTCTCCCTCTCTCTTTCTCTGTCTCTCTTTTTCTCTTCCTCTGCCTTGCGATCGACCCCTACCTCGTCCTCCTCCTCCGCCGCTGCCGCCGCCCTTCTCCGCCACCAGCACGACGGGCCTTCTCGTCGAGGGATCTTCGATCGTGCTTTCTCTTTCTCGCTTTTCTGCTCTTTCTGCTCCCGTGGCAAGGACCCGTTGCGGTTTTCGGTCTACGTCCTACGGCGCGAGATGCAATTGCTATACCGAATACCCAGTGCGACGTTTCAGTTTCGTCCGAGCAGGCAGAAAATAAATAAAGATCTTCTGTCTTCAATCTTTTTAGGTTACATGACGGTTACCGTAGGTAATTGTTCGAAGGAGAGTAAGTCATTAAAATGGGCTTTAGAAAAATAATTTACGCTTGTCTTTATCTTCTCGCGTTGTACTCCTTAAAGCGCTATTTTGACACAAGAGACAAAGCGCTTCACTATTATTGCACTTTTATTATCTTTGTTTTTAAAATGTTTGTTATTAAAATGAGAATAGTTACATTATTTTTTTCTAAGGGGCCTGAGAACTTAAAGGCCCTAAAAATGTCTAAAGGTCTCTTTGGTTAGACTACTGCTCGTAAATTGAAACTTTCTCGTTCGATAGACTCACGGTCTCGTTTTGTACATTTTTGATATAATTGATTATAAAAATATAAGATCTGATTCTCTGTAATTTAATGACGTCTGAATCGATTACTTGATTAAACAGTTGTAAAATCAATCAGTGCCGATAATTGGCTGATTGGAAATGAAGGTAAAATACCGATGTCAATTCGATAATTAATAATATGCGAATAAAAAGTGAATTCGATTAAGCGCGTACGATCGAATAATCCCCGAGACCGGTTTTAACCGGGCGATAAGTGTATAAATCTCCGATTAAAAATAATCGATCGCAATAAAGGGCAGGCTCGCCAGATCCTCTCTAGCTTATGCTTGTGGCTTATAAACAAAAAGGGCTTTGCCTTTCACACGATCCCGCCGCCCCTCTGGTCTTTTGATCCTTTTATCGGCCGCCATCCGCTCCGATGATTTAGACAAGCCGGTGTAAATGCAAATGCAAACATGCAGTTTCAACACAGCCGGCGGGGGCCTTGCTCGGGCGCTGCGGCTCAAATTCTTTCACGCGGAAGCTCTCCGCTGCGCCTTCCCGCCTTTTCTTCCGCTTTCGTACACCTCTGTACGAATCATTATACCGGCTATGGAGCACGGTAATGAGGTTAACGCGGTTCGCATGTCTTAAGCTGTTCTCTTCATTGTCATGCGACACCGCTCTCTCAAAGACTCCGCCAATTTTGCACGGAATTATTTTAGCCCCAGAGTTATCGCGTTACCGGGGCAATTAACGTGTAATATCTTTAATATTTTCGAGAGATTTTATTGCCGCAGCTTTAACTTGACACAGATTTAATCTTATCTATACATTTTTATTTTTCATCATGTTAATCTGATACTGATATTTGATTTAAGGATGATCTACTAAGAGCTTATAAAGCTACATTTTAGCTTCTTTATCTTAATGTTTCTAATATCGAAGATAAGTTAATAAGTTATACAGTAATACTGGGTATTTCTAAATTGTTTACTGTCTATATATAATAATAATTTTTGCTATTTTTTTTACTATTATGCATCAGCATAATTTATTTCTACGAAACAAGGCGTGATGTATGTATAGATTAATTTCAAATCTTTAGCTTTTTTAAATTTTCTTACCTTAGCAATAAGACATCTCATTACCTTTATCTGACATTATCCCATTTTATCTTACCTCTTTTCTAAACATTTTTAAATCTTCTCTTTACCTTTAAATTTATTTTCCATTTTTCCTATATTTTCAATAATTATATAATGTATAAATAACATTTTTTTGCCATATACATATACGATTAAAAGTTTGTGTTTAATTTGCGTGATGCCGTATACAAATAATGAATACCCACGCAATTTAATTGGCGAACAACGAAGTTGTCATCCCGGTATGCGCAGATGTTACAACTCCCAAGAAAATAGAGGCGTCATCCGCGATATGTGTTACGTGGCAGTCAAAGTGTTAAACGCGCTTTCCGGTCTCGTTTTCCCTCATGGCTGGGAATCGCCGCGATTAGCCGGCGCGCGGCGGTACGCCCACGCGTGTGCAGTGCACGGCCGGGGGCTCCACGCTCGTGTGTTGCATGCACACGTATGCATGCGCGCACTCGGGACGATGAGGGAGAGCATACCTCGATAGCCGGGCCGAATGCACGCAGGCGCTCCGCCATGCGCCCGAGCGTGCCACATGGCCGCCACCTTGGCAATGCGTTGACCCTAAAGTAGCGCGCTACCATCACCACCACCACCACTACTATTATCGTCGCCAACACCGCCGGTGCATCGACACGCGGACCTGTGCGCGCGCGCGCGCGTTCACGCGCGCCCGCGCGACCGATTTCTCGCCGCAGCCAGAAGCAAACTGCTCGAGAAACCATCTCCTCTAGAAATTACATGAAAGAAAAGCGGGAAGGTTAAAGTAGGGGGCTGAAGGTTTCCGAGATAGTTTTGCGATCCTGCTGTCGCGAGATGGACATGACATATGTATTTACATAATTTGTTTGCCATAATTTTTCAAATGCTCGAAACGATGATTGAAATTCTTTAATTCTGAAAAATAAAATATCGAGTATTATGTTACGCAATATTGGTATAAAAATAAATTTGGTTAAAATTAATTTTAATATTGCGAAATGCATGCTCTAAAGTCTAGTCTAATAAAGTACTCCAATAAAATTGTTTTTTAAATGACCACATTTCATTCTCTTATCTTCTGCTGTTATTTTTGTATCTTCGATAAATACATTTTTAACCAGCATATATTCACGGTCAGTTTACTTTTGAAATACAAATCAAGTTACAAGTTTAATTCTCTCGTGATTTATACGCGGTTTTACATAGTATCTATAAATAATTTAAAAAAATATATATATTATAATATTAAATTACAAAATAAAATAAATATTATAAAATAAAAATGTACTGTGTTACCATATTTTATTATTAATTATCAATTATTTCGTATTTTTTACGTTTATAAATTTTATTATTCAGAGAGATTTACATTTTCTTCCTTGCTTTGATCCTGCGATTAATTTCTTTACGGTACAACTACAACAATTGTTAACAAACATTTCTTTACTCGGTTGATTATCGAGTCGTAATATGGGGACAAAACTCGCGGTTGCAGACTTTTATCGTGCGCGATGAATAACAATGCATCGCAATTTCAATATTCCTTATTATTGTCGAAAGCTTAATTATTCGATCGAGTGCTCGTGAGTAGACTTTGAATGTCGTTTGTGAGTCAATTACGAAGGTAATATCAACAGCCCCATCTCCAGCCAGATCGTGGCTGTTATCTTATCGAAATCGTTCGCGTATCGATTGTCGAGGCAGAGGGTCAGATTACAGAGCAAATACCAACGCCGTATACAACACAATAGGGAAGCGAAGTCGGTGCTCGCAGCATAAAAACGAGTCTCTCTTTAAAGAATGAAATATCCTACGTTGACGACTCGACAGCTTTTTTTTCAAGAATCTTTCCTTCGTTAAAGGAAATATATGCCGCGTTATCAAGTTGATTATATCGTTAAAAATATCGGAAAAGATTCTTTATGGTTTCTTTGAGTTTATTAATTCTAGTATACTGTATAAATAGATAGCCTTCTCTAAAATCTATAAATCTACTCTAAAAAGATGTAAATTATAAAAGTCTTTACAGTTTACATGCACCTAGTAAACTTTAAAATTAAAACTTTTTTAATTTAACCTCTATAATTACTCTGCATATTTTAAATAGGATATTTTAAACACTGAAAAATAAAGAGATTTTTTATTTCATTGGCTCTAACAATATTTCCTGTTTTAATTTTTCATTGTGTTACAATTTTATGAACTCCCTTTTTTAGGATAGTTAGATTGCCTTAAATAATTAAAATGTCTAGAGAGTTAACAGACTTTGCAGCGTGCAGCCGTTACATTTAATGTATTATGATGACGCATTACGACACGTAAGATCCTCTGACGTATCTAGTATTTACCGACGGTAAAGCGTCATAAACAAGAACTATAATAAGACGAATAGCGCATTAGTGGGGATCCTAAACGGGAGAGAAAGAGGGGGGGGGGGCAAAAAGCACAGAAAATGAAGAAAACCACCTGTAAGCACTTATCTGTCGCCACTTATCTCTACAGTGTTTACAGATCGGGGATAAAATTGTACGAATCTGATACTGCACGGAAACGAGATTATTAAAGTATCACGTATCGCATCGCACACACATTCATTGCGGTATCGTATTTTTCTTTAGTGCACAAAATTGCTTTTACTCAGATTAACGTGTAAGATATTAATAAATAAGCGAATTAATTATCTCCATGTAAGAATTGTTGCGTTTAATGAATTACCGTAAGAAAGCGTTACAACGAAAAGTTTGCATAGGAGTGAAGTAAAAATTTTTAAAAATAATCGATACTTTATCGATCACCATATTGAAGTCATATCGCAAGTCATTTTGCCAAATGGAAGATGAATGTAACGCATCGCAGGAAGCGTCTTTGTGTAATTCATGACGATCCGATCGTATACGACCCGATAGCGAATCCCGGGAAACGGTGCTTGAACGTGGGGCGAATTGTTGGGAGGAGCGCGCGGTCGAACGAGCAACAAATAGGTATAGACGGTGGCGTTGCTCTCTATATACGTGCGCGCGCGCGCGCGCGCCGTAATTACATTACAATTCGAAAGCAAGGACGCACTTTGCACCACGGTAACCTGCGGTATCGCATACGCGGGTGAGACACATCTCGCGGCGGGTTAACGCATGGCTAACGAGTTAAAGATACAACGTGGTTATGGATGCGGTGTGATAATTAGCTAGTCCCCATTATGAAACAAAGGCCAGTATACATTATTCTCGTCTTAAATTCTGCACTCGCCTTCGCCTTCGGCATTCATTGTGACGGCACTCTGGCCCGCGGTCGCATTGACACTCTCACGCTGCTGTTATCGCATAATACCGATCAGCGATCGTTGTCGTAGCCGCGCACGCAAATATCACGTTTCCTCCCGATGAAAGTGAAATCATCGCGCCGAGGCTTGCATACACGAAGATTGATGTTTGTTCATCTTCTCGGAAAATTTATTCAGGAATGTGCAGTGACCATCGGCGATATACGTCCCGTCGGGGAAAGGGGAGGGACAGGAGGATGAGGATACGGCACAAGCGCGATAATAATACGATGAGATGTGTCGCGGACGATACTGCACTATCTATAACGCACATTGAGCGTAACACGATGGGATGGGACACACCTCGTGCAGCACGCGAGCGCCATTAACTGCGATTAACAGAGAAGGAAGCTCTTGCAATACACGCGGTACTTCGAAGAAGAACGAATTCGGCGAACGTCCAAATGTCGCGGGACTGACACGAAAGAATCACAAATCGCTTACGGCGATTTTTGTCTCGGATTCGTGCCATCGTATTTGCGATTTGATGCGCGATAAAAGAGAAAAAGTAATACTTTGGTTACCGTATCTGGAACTCGATATCGTAAAAGTCCGATCCCCGTGTGTAATAATCTCATTATTTTTCTATTTACATCTTATTTTTCCACTTCTAAAAACGGCAATGTTAAATCGATACTCGAGTGTATCATAGTTTTATTGTTGTCTCTTTTTCGCGATGTCAATTCGTTCTCTCACTACTTCGTGAACGACTGTCATCGCATATTCTGACAATTGTGTGTATCGAGGGGTTAATATTGTACTAGCAGCAGTGTAATATTAATTGTATGCATTAAAGCACAAGAGTATAGTAAAATATAAAAAGTAAAAAATATAAAAAGTAAAAAAGCTAAATAGCTCGGGCGAAGTTTTAGTCTGTGATGTCTAGCTTTTTTATGTATATTAGAACACGCATTTTTGCAACGCGCAGAAAAGTGACGATCGTGTAGGAGTCGGTAGATCCGTTCGCCGAGGAACGAAACGAGTTTTTGAGGCAATCGGCGGCGTGGCATGACTAAAAATAAGCGTCGGCTGGTCGAGGAAGCCGTTAACTCGTCGTTAGCCTTGTCCACGAGTGAATCGATAGTTTAAACGCGGTCACGATCCTCCACGAAGCTCCACTCGATTCTCCCTATCCCTCCCGCCTAATCGAACCTCTTAATTTATTTGCGCTTCACCCAATTATCGGATGTACATCGTTTAACGCATAATTTATGCCGCGATAAAACGGATAACAGCCACCCCGTCCGCGACACGCACTTGTCGGCCGGTAATTACGCGGTCAATTATTTATTGCAAAATAATAGGCCGGCCGATTTTTTTCTCGTCGCGGGAGCAAGAAAACCATTTGTTGATGATAATCGCCGGTCAACGCGTCGATTCGAGTAATTGCTTTCGCAGCGGCAAGAGGATAATCGACCGTCGCGAACGGGATGCGCGGTGTTAACTCCGGACAAAATAGGTCGATTTCGTGTGAATCATTTCCATTTTTTCATCCGGATTTGCTTGATGAGATCAGTATGTTTCCCTGTACCATGTAGATACTGGATATATTAGAATGCTAATTATCTGAATATTAATTTTTGTTGATGATCAATTATTTGATCATTCAAATGGAAATTTGTATTAAATCTATATTGTTATTATGTCTCTATTGTTTCTATTATATTGTATTTTTTTCAACATCCCTTTTGTATTTTTCTTTATTTGAATGTTTTTTGGTAACAGTATATTACTGACATAAAGGTATATATTACCTTTAGTCTGCACAAATAAGTGCAGTTTTTTGTTATATCTGATAAGTACTGCTTGATAAAATTCTAATATCATCTATCCAGGTAATCCTGTTACTTATGTCGAATTATCGAAATTGTTAACGTTACGCCATGTGTTTTTAACTATATATACAAAAAGTTATTCGGAATTATAGCAACGAAAGGATGGAGGTTATAATTACGACGCATTGTCAAATTTATTACATTCAATTTAGCATGAAGTAATGATATCAAATTAGGAGGGGGAAGCCGGTTGATCGATTATTAATCGATTATTCACTTCAAATTTCATTCGCTTTTACTGCAAACGTCCCAATTTTCGCAGGATACACAGCACATACGTGTTTTCGTTCGCAACTAAAAGATTAACGATCAAGTCCTTTATTACGCAAGAGGAAGTAATCTGTCAAGATGAAAAATAGTAAGACCTGTGAATAAGAGAGTCACTACTGTACAATGTTATACGAAATCCAAAGTGATGTTTGTTTTTTTCGATTTACATATGTCTACAAAGCGTTTCTCACATTTTCATTATATTCTGTGTGTATTCCGGTATTTTGTGACGCAACGATCACTTCGCGGGTTAAGAGCCATTATTGTTGGAAGTCGTTAACGCGAAGAATTATCGACGAATATCCGTTCGAGGGAAGAGGAGCGTCGAAAGCGCATGGAGGAAAAGAGAGAGAGAGAGGGGGGAGAGAGACTCGCCTCGACGTTGTCGTGGCGCCTGACGAGGCGGTCGACGAGATAACGATCCTTCTCTCCACGGTACCCTAATTAAATTGAATCACGGAATTCTCCGGACCAGGAAATACCCAATGAAGACGTGCATTAACAAATTAAAGTGCCTTCGTTCGCGCGCGCGCGAGGGACCCTTGGACACTTGCCAGTCTTTCCCGTTTCTAGCGCCGATAAAAAGCGCTTCTCCGTTGAACGTCTCCGATAAAAATCGCGCTCCCATTATCATCGTCCATGTCAATTATCGCGCGCGCTATTTATTCGCTAGCGTCTTTAACGGCGTCTTAAGTTTTCCGAATGCCAATTTGGCGAAGGAGGACGCTTGGGATTGAGCGCGCGCGCGCGCGCAGTAACGAGATACTAATCCCAAAACTCGCGAGGATACGTACCATTTGTAGAAGTTAGATTGGTCTTTGATAAAAGTAGATGATTGTAATTTGGTGCTGCGCGCTAAAGAAAAGCGGCTATATAATGTATTATGTTCACAACTTTACACATAGTGAAGTAACGAAGAAGTGCGCAAGGATGTATTTTTCTTCTGTTTCTCGTAACTCGACTTTTTTTTACGTTTTTATTATTGTTCTTTGTTAAATAATTTTGTGATGCATATAATGACAGCGTTTGCCTTCTCCGTTTAGTTTGTTAATTACTGCGAGATATGATTTTCGAGGACAATTGTTTTCGTATTATGGCACAGGTAAGGTTACGAATATAAAGCATATGCTGCACCGAGCCGAGTGTAGTGCGATCGATCTGCAAAGTGTATGCGGTGACGTAGGTTGTCCGTGCCATATTTGCCGCGAGGAAACGACGCTTGGTTTCCTTCATCGTGATCTATCGAATTTGCGTCAATTTACGTCGGTAGGTCGCGATATTAATACGGACGGTATATATCTTATGTATAAAGGATCTCTTCTTAACAAGATTTTCAATATCTCGGAAAGGGAGATACCGGATGAAACTGAATTAGAAAGAGAAATTAAATTACCAGCGCGAAAGTAATAAGCCGTTGAGACGAATGTAGCTTTGTAGCTCCTTACGCATTTTTCGCGCGATTCGCAGTTTCGCGACGTGCCGAAAGTTATCATAATAAACTGGAACTCGGCGGCTCGTCTGGAGGATCGATTCATTGTCGATCGATGAAATTTCGGCGTGCCGCTGTTTCCATGAAAATTCCAGCGAGATAACGGACGCATTTGTTACGGTACCGGCACAGCGCGGCGCGGTGCAGCGTGCGGCAAACGCACACGTGTACGTTTAGTCGTGACCTCGATGCACGGAGTCGTCGCATCATCTGCGACCCGTTTCTCTAACGAAAACTCGTTCGCGCGCGCGAGTTATACCACGGCGACGAACGTCGATCGATCGCGGACTCCCCCCTCCTTCCCCTTCGAGCGGGAAATCGCTCTTTTGTCAAACGATTGCGCCGATACGGCGTGGATCCGTTTTAAGTGGAATCAAGGTGGAGAAAGACCGAGCGTAGCTTCATTCTCCTTCGATTCGAGGCTGAATCTCGATCCTCCTCGTTCCCTTCCCCTTCTTTCTCGGGAGTTTTCTCCCTTTCGCCCACTATTGGCGGTATAGCCTTTTAGTACGTCGTGTGATTTCATCGAGGTGTATCTCGTTTACGTATATCTCGTGCAAATATTTATACGGCAGCGAATATTTTTGTTCGCAACGTGCGCATGAAAAGAACGCGTCAATTTCATCCAGCTCATCCTACCTCCGTTTTATAACGGAGTGTATTTGAATCTCATAATAGCCAGGAGGCACGAAGTATTTGCGTTCGTTATTGAAGATTTGATATTTAGAAAATTGGTATTTATACGTGTAAAACAGTGTAAGTTGCGATAATTCAATTTTTCAATCAAATATTTCAGAAATTCTTTCATTATTATTGAATTCAAAAATTTAGCTAAAATTAAATATTAAAATGTGGTTTATTAAGTAAATAATTAAATCTACTGAACTGGAAAGGTCGAGAAAGGGAATTAAAAATGTCAACACTTAAAACCATTTATTTCGCCCAGGATTGATATAAATATAAATTGCGAATGATTGTAAAGTAGAAATAAATATCAAAAAGCGCGCAATATATGTACTGCATGAGATACGCTTTACAATGGAATAATCACGATTGTGAAATTTACAACATTTTTTTTTCTTCCTTTAATCATTAATAACGCATTGCGTACAGTGAAATTTATTTATTGCGTTTTTTTCGGTTTTTCATACAAAGCCCATAGAACTGTCACGAACATATATTCGAATAAAAATACGCATGCGGAGATAGAACGACAAATATTATGTTTAAGGAAATGGCATAAATTACAAAAAACGAAATGCAGCGAGATACAATTCATTTTGATGAAGAGCCGGACAGTTCTCGTATAAAGAGAATTCAGCGACAATTTTATTCGATTTAAATATATTTTCGCGAAACGTGCTCGCGTGTCTCTAAATATTTCCGTAAAAATAGTAACCTTATATCGAATACAATCGCGTTATCCTCGCTACGGAAGATTTCAAAAGACAAATCTTTTCGGTGTTTGCATCAAGGTTTTTCACTCCCGTCGAGATTCGCGGAGTCGCGTAAAGAACCGTGGAATTCGCACGCATCACAAATTCGCTATCACGCCCAGTAAAACAGGGTGTCATCGGAGGTACGCGTAAAAAATAGGTTTCCATTTCGCGGCAGGCGGATCGAAAGCGGAAACGCGCGGCACGCCATTCTGTCCGATAAAAGATGAAAGCAATTTGCGATCGCGCGCCTCGCGCACTGTTTTTCAATTATCGGCGATTCCTCCCTATAAATACGTTACCGGGCGTGCGTTATTCGCGCGCGTGCGAAGGACTCCGAGCCAAGGGCGTAGCCGCTGTGTGTACGGGCAAAAGAGTAAATCCCGCCTATCCGCGGGGATTTAACGCGATAGCTTCGTGAAGTATATAACGACGCGAACGGCGTCAAACGATAGGCAGAGCGCGTCAAACCAACACATAACGCTCTTTATTTTAAACCAATAACTGATCGATTCCTCTCGGCTTTACCATGTAAGTGCCCGAAATCCCAGCTACGCCAGTGCTGGCTCGGCGGCGAACGAGCGAGAGATAGAGACAAGCGCTGCCGAGCCGAGCCTCACGAGCGGATACCGATTAAACCGTAAAACGCAAATCACGAGATGCCTACGCCGCAAATACGTCGACGATGGGATAAACCGACATCGCGGCAACAGACGGGCACGGAACGGGATGAATCAATAAAGCGCCTCGCATCGCATCGCATTGCATCGCATCGCATCGCATCGCATCGCGCCGCGTCGCGCCGCATCGCGCGCCCGGCTCTTGACAAGAGCGTTTACTACTACTACGCGCGGCACGCGGAGTTTCGCCTTTTACTTTTTGGAAATCTCGCGGGAGGGAAGTTTGCGTCTTCGGCGATATCGATTGAGTAATGTAGACTTATTGCTCCGCGCGACAAGTTCCGCGTACTGCCACGATATAAACGACCGACGAAACTTTGGCTCTCGATTAATGTTAAACAACTTCGCTTTGGAAAAGGAACTCTATAATGTTGATCTGTTAATTACGGCAACTTGCGTGTTTTCTTTATATCCTTCTTGTTATTAAGAAAATTTGTGTTACTTTCCTTTCCTTTGAAATTAGGTTTGAAATATTAATCGCGATAGGATAGGATAAACTCAATAAACATTACAGAATAAATAGTTATACCAAAAACTCTGAAATAAAGAAAAGAAAGACTGAACAATTATTTTTTGTATCTAGAATATGTAAAAACACGTACAACTTGCTGTGCACAGTACAGATTAATTAAAGCAAACGATTAATTAAATGAACGAAACTGATAAAAAGCGCCGTTTTGCAAAAGAGTTCCGCTTTATCAGTTCTTTGCGTGTTAATTCTAATTAATTTTTATTTTTATCGAACGTTACATTTCCTGTAACATTGTAATATTAATAATCGAGAAAGGAAATAATCCGTGTATATTATAAACTTAACAAGAAGCTCGGTGTACGATATCTTGGAGGCATTTTAAACTTTGATGAAAATATGAACCAATTTGACGCATTTGATATATTAATGAAGATACTTTGACTTAATGCTTTAATGAAGAGTACGGTTATCTTTTTTTACGTTCGTTTGACGAGGAAACGGCCTCGGTGTTCGCCGGAAAAACGCTCTGATGCACTTTTTTTCGAAGAGACGCCTTTAGTAGGCAATTTGACAGAAATTCGAAGCGGAATCGTTTCGCTCTTGTATCTCCCGCTCGGCCTTTATCCGGGTTGCTCTCACTTACGAGATGCTTCGTGGGAAGAAGAAGCGTGGTCGTAAAGCTCCGCGCGTTACGTTGGCGGCAACCTTTCCCGCGGATGGAACACCAGTTTTTAGTTTTACGATCGCTCGCACGCTTCTCTCGCTTGTTTGCGAGCGGCGGTAATGCCGCGCTTGCGAACGAGTACGCCCGCGACGTCCGTTTACTTAAGCCTCTAATTCGCATTCGAGCGTTTTGCAATCCAAGCGTTCTTTAGTAGCTTCTAAGATTTTATGATATCCCTGATACGCATATTACAAACTCTTCAATGTATCGCTATAAGAAACTGAGTATTTAACTCTCCGTCGGCAATGTGAAATTTCGTAGATTCCTAAAAGATCGTTAAAGTCCTTTCAAAATCCTTAAAGATTTTTTTTTATTGTTTCGCACATAATAATTATATCGCTATATGAAAATCTGAAATAATTCATGTACACTTGTGAAACCTTTAACCACAAGATTTCATCATAAGATAATTAATAGAAAGTTTTTTTTTAAATGTCTCTTGATCGCCATTGTATAGGATATAAAATCAATGAAGGTAATTGTAAAAACAGACGAGTGTGTAACGTGCACTCTCTGATGATATAACTAATTATCGTTGGTGATACGCTCACGTGCGCGTATGGTTTATTAATTTTATTATTGGAAAATATCGCAGCATCATACGCCGCATGTTCAATTACTCCGATTGACTGTACCACACACGACTGAATATCCGCGAATATCCTTGTCAAGTTGTACACGCCAATACCGTATTTCACGCTCACCTAACTCGAATATATACGATATGCGTCACAACGATTGGATCATAATAATGTCGGGAGAGAAGGCGCGAGATAACGCTTTTACGACTGCGCCCGATGATGTACAAGGACATGCGTCATTTCGTTCGTTAACAATGGGATTTTATTATTAAACCGCGCCGGAGACGTTAGCAATTAGCGGTCGTTTCGCCGCGTGGTTTTCTCTCGACATCGTAATGCGGTTTGGTGGGTTTCTTCGATAAAATACTCGCGCGTGTCTCTGTACTCTACTGCAATTAATCGTGATGCACTTCTCGTCTCCTTCTCTTGATGATATCCCCTAGTTGGAAATTCCTTACCGGCGTTAGCTGCATTTACTGTTAGTATCTGTACCCTTTAGATACAGGATACGATAGGTATATATCATCATGTAGGACTACACGCACATATATATACATACAGGGTGTCTCGAAATTTGCGAATCAAAATATCATAGCAAGAAAGTCTTTGAGAAATTAAATAAAAAAGTTATTTGTAAATTTTTAATTTAAACAGTAGTTTTTGAGATATAAGAGTTTAAATTTAGTCAATTATAGATTACGATTAAACGGAAACACGTCCGTGAGCGCGTCGATAGTGTTAGTGGTTGCGTACTTCATGCGAGTACTAATCTATAATTGACTAAATTTAAACCTTTATACCTTAAAAACTATTGCTTAAAATAAAAATTTATAAATAACTTACTTCATTTTTCGAAGACTTTCTTGCTACAATATTTTGATTCGCGAATTTCAGGACACCCTGTATATATAGTTATATTAGTAAGTTTATTTTACTTTATAAGCGCCGAATATATACATTCCTTTTCGGAGTGGGAAATTAACTCCATGAGTTTGGAAGTTTAAAAGGGAAATTAATTCCATGAGTTTGAAAATGTTTACTTTGGGAAGAGAGAAATAATAGTAAATATGTATTTAATTTTTGTAAATATGTATTCTATATTTTACGAGAAAATAAGATACATATAAAAGAGTTTTCTAAACGCATATCTCTTTTTCCTAAACGAACCGAGCTTGCTTAGAGAGATTATATTTTTAGGATGTAAGAATAAACTTAGGTTTAGGATAAAACTTTCCCTTTTTTCCTAAAGTAGAAAGTTTGTTTAGAGAGATTATATTTTTTTAGGTTTTAAGATCATATTTTTATTAACGTTTTCTCTCCCCCCCTTTCAAATCGTTCTTCCTCGTTTCTATATGTCATATATCTTTTTTATTTACACACGGGACGTCGTTTTCTCTAAAATCCCAATTTGCAATATAAACAAAAAAATACGATTTGTCTTGTAATCAATCTGACGCGAATAACGAACAAGTCGTGTTCGCACATAGCGCCATTAAATCGGTTCTGTCATCGAAAACACAAACGTACGGCGATACGCGCGCTTACTTGCTTGTTCGCTCGCTCGCGCGCACGTTATCGCGAGAAAGAGAGAAAGGGGCGAGCGATCGGACGCGAGCGCAACGGCGAGAGTGTGCGATAGTGTCTGGCGTGGCATGTCCGCGCGATATACCAGGGGATCGATAATACCCGGCAACGTGTAGCTCGATGTGCCATACAGCAGCACATCGCGAACCGTACACATACGCGCAAACACACACACACACACACACACACACACACGCGCGCGCGCGCGCGCGTATGTTATGTACATACGGGCGCGGGAGTATATCCGCATCGAGAGAGAAGGGGAGAAGGGGGTGAGAGAGAGAGAGAGAGAGA
>NW_012026789.1:5526247-5542077 GCF_000956235.1 Wasmannia auropunctata | reverse complement strand
TTCAGACGTGTGCTCTTCCGGTGTTGTGTGTGTGTGTGTGTAAAAACGTAACACATTAAAAAGGAACTGATCTGTATATTATTCACAAGATAGCGAGTGACACAAATGTTGTAGCGTTCGTTTAAATTTAAACGAATCATGTCAGGATTTTGAGATTTGATTATGGAAATATTTCCCTATTGAATATTAAAATATCGTAATCGATTTGAAGTTTATCAAAGAGCCGGTATTTTGAAATTAATCACGAAAATATTTTATGTTGAGTAATGTAATAAAATTTTGCAATCGATTTAGAGTCCATCAAAGGGACTGTAGCTTGCAATTAGTTATGAAAATATTTTATATTGAATGTGAAAATTTTGAAATGATTTCGAGGTTTTGTACTTTCAAATTAACGGTATTATAATCGAGAGGACTAATCTCTTGAGACGGTTGAGAAAACAATCGGTTAAGAAAACTCTCAGTCGCTGTGTGATTTGGGACATTGAACAACACAGCTGAAAAGCTTCTCCTTTCGCTTTGAACGATCACTTTGAAACACTTTGTGCGAAGCACAACAATCACCCGCTTATATTTGCGCTGAAAATATCTAGTCGATATCGCTCACATACGCGCGGAGAAAAAACATTCTTTTTGCGCGACGAAGAGAGAGAGAGAGAGAGAGAGAGAGAGAGAGAGAGAGAGAGAATTATTTATTCAATTGTGAGATATACATGTTAAATGTGACGTACAGCCAATTTAAATCCAATATTTTTGTTGCTCATTCAATGTTACCAATAAAAAGGAATATAAAATATTAAAATCGATGAAACAATTCTATCAAACAATATTACTAAATAATTTATTCAAACTAATTTATCTGAAGATGAAGCTTTAGTTTGCGATTAATACTTCTGTCAATCTGTTGTATTTACTTTTTTAATCTTATTATTTTGATAAGAATATGGGAAGATTCGTTCATGAAACGTCAACAGAGAGACAATATTTTAAGTGCTTATACATGACAAGTTCATTAACAATAGAAATGGAAAACAAATTATAAACGTCCGCGGACCGATCCCGTGTTAAAAATTGATTTACCTTAATTTATTCAATAGCCAGTTAACCGCTGATTATTTATTGATATATGTACGTGAGATATTTGTCTTCATTGCGAAGGCCTTCCATCATCTTCACTTCTCGATGATCGAGGCTTCTGAGGGAAGCGAATGGGGAACCTTGCAGAGTCGCGATTATCCGAATGCGTACGGCGGTTTTTCCTTTTACATTGCGTTTCGTTTTTAATTGCCAGGAGCAACAGGTTCATCGGGAAGACGAGCGGCGGGTTGCGGTGGGTGCTCTTTCAGATTCTCGTTAAATTGTTCTACGCAGTTCACGACCGGCGTCGTTGCCATGAGAGGTAATGAGTATTGTACTGATACTCAAAAAGACGTGTTAACTGCGTGTTAAAAGCATGACAGCGTGTAAAAAGCCAAAGCGATCGGAGCCAAAAGCGATTTTTGACCCCGTCAAGTTTGAATAAACACATTTAAACTATTTCACAGACTGTTTCGACGTAATTTTAATCTATATTTTACTAACTGTATTATCGTAAATTTTAAATTTCGTTATTTCTTTTCCTTTTCGGAGTTCTAGTATTCTGGTATCGAGAGTACGTTTAAGTAACAAGGTCATTGGATACACAAGACATTCCTCGTATAACTTTCCCGTTATTCTTGTTGCACAATGTACACGAATTATTGAGGAGACCCTTATCGCAGGCTTATATCGCACCAGTGGCGGCCTTCGCGTATCCGTGAGATCGGATCCGCGCGGATCGTTAGATAGGCTATTAAAATTAACACGCGTAGACACGGCGTGACTAGCGGCCGTGTGCAAGAAAGTTGAGAAAAAAGCGGCCCGCCGCCGCCTCTCTCGCGCCACCGCGTCCCGAATGAAATATCGTTGTACCGGACTTGCTCGAACTGGTTCCCGGCTGGCGAAGAGGTGGGATAAACGTGAGGAGAAAGACCAGGAGATACATACCGAAGGCAGAGAGCGAGAGAGAGAGAGAGAGAGAGAGAGACAAAGGATTAGAGAAAGAGGATCGTCGGATTAATAGGAATTCCGAGCATAGTGCCGGGATAGTTTCAATCGGACAAATTGAGGCAATCCATTTCTCGTCGTCGTCGTTTTCGATGGCGCTATACGCTTACGAGCTATAGATCCCAGGCCTTAATTATGATTTCATTTTCTCGCTTATAAACACGGAGCTCGTTATGTTGCAAGTAACGTTAATATGGTGCGATTATTCAAGCTGACTGTCGGGAGCTTTTGTATCTCTATTCAGGATCTAGTCTAAAAATTTAATATTAAATAAAAAATTATTAGTTATTTCGTAATGATAATATATGTATATTTAGGAGAAAGAAATATGAGCTTGTTTCATATTAACGAATGCAAAGGCAAGAACTCATTAGTAAGCCTTACATAAAGGACTGACATATTTTAACATCATTAATTTTAGGCTTTTGATCATATCAGATTAAGTTAATAAAGAATAATGAAAAAAAAATCTTATATAATCACGCCTCAGTTAGAAATGAGTAATACACAGACACACAGAACGCATCTGTGTTATCAATTATCTGTACAAAATTTTTGAGTAAAGAAGAATGTAAATGAAGGATTAATCGAAACAAAATAAATATAATTATATATAGCTTTAAAACAATAATATATTTTTAAATAAAGAAGAACGTACGTATTAATCAAAATAAAATAAATATAATTATATATACATAGCTTTGATACACAAATTCAGAATTTTGTTTGCTTGATTGTTGGATGGAATCAAAATTGTACGTCTAATCAATATTTGAACAAGTGATATTTTATTTAGTAGAATGTACTGCGATAAAAAATAAATTTTAATGTTTTCATTTTTTATTTTATATATTGAACATTTGAGAATTTCACTATATATCGCACCATCTGTATTACATATTGATCGAATTACGCCGAAAGAGAAAGAATTATCTTGATTCATTCGTTTATTGTTATCAGAATCTAGACGTCTCGTCTCTGACGTTTCGTCATCGGATGATGCATTCGCTGAGACGAAATCTTTAGTAAAGCTCCGTGACATCAATCGACTCTTCGCTTCTCCGAGAAGCTTGTCAAAGTTTCACGCCCGTCGGATCGTCTCGTCTCCGGCGCAGCGGATCGATACATGCAAATTGAGAGCTCGTTCCAACCGGTGTGAGCGACTATTCCCAGATTACGATTCCAGGTCAAGATCCCGATTATCGAGTTGAGTCGATTTCCTGGATCTTGCTGTCCTTCGTGGGGATAACTCGCTGGTCTTCCGAAACACGCGCAAATTCCGCTGTTAGTCCTTACTCGAAGCTGCGATAATATAGTCGAATCCGAGGTCGAATCACATCCAAGATAAACTTGCCTTTTTTGGAAATCGAGCTGACTACTGAAATGCGTTACGAAAATTTAAATCTACATTGTTTATAAAGACGATGATGCGAGTTTTAATGCCGTCAGATATTATAAACGTGCAAACAAATGATTTATATCTCGGAAACAGCGTTCTTATCGTTATCGAAACAAATCGCTGATATCTTTCCAAAGTTCATATCATTTTCAAGCCAGTCAAATGTCGCAAGGATTAAATCACATAAATGCAATTGTACTGAGCATGATGAAAATCTGTAACCGATCTGGAATCGGATGTACGCAGTGTATGAGTTATTTGACTCCTTCCTTAAAATTTTATTTTCACTTCCGCTCGAGAGCGCTCAGTTCTTTACACGCATACGTTCTTTTTCTTTATACATATATGTATAAAGAAAATATATATGTATTATTATTATTATTATTATTATGTCCGATAGATAGTGGCAATAGTGTCTCCAGTATATCAGAAAGGGAAATTTGTTTTGTACGAATGTAACATCAATAAACAATTTCCATTAAACACATGGCAGTAGTTCCTGTATACTTTCCAGCAAGTCCCGCGATTACGCAATGTTATTCCGAAGAATTCTTCCGCGGCTCATAATTCTCGAATTCGCCGCGTCGTCGTCGTCGTTGTCGTCGTCGTCGTCGTCGTCGTCGTCTACTACGGTTTACCGAACTTGATTCAGTCGACTTGGTTTTCTTAAAGCGGATGGAATCGTAACGGCGTCTTGGGAGCTGCGCGGGCCACCGCTGCCACGCCACTTAACAGCTTTCTAGGTCGTCGTACAAAGCGGGATTTGCATGAGAATACGCTCGTGTGTGTACGTCCCGCTACTTTGCCGAGAGATTCCGGCTGTAAAATATATGATTGCACGATACTTCGACTGGCAGCCTGCGATGCGGCATGTGATTTCCGACTGGGGACGAATAAGAGCGCGCGCGATCGACCAGGGAGCGATCGTTTATTCGCGACAGCTCGGCGGATAAACGCCGGCGTTTGTTCGTCCGTCAATGAATCCCGTTGATATTCCGGTACACGTTTCGCGCGCTTCTCCGTGTTTAAAACTACGCAGTTGTAGTGTATACACTCGAGTAATTCTACGTGATCTTTTCCCGTACCATTCATCGCGAATGTTAACTTTTTCACGGCTGATGGATTTATATATGTTCTGTAAAAAAAAGATAAAACGATATTGCATAAAGCGTTTGCGGCCGAGTTCATAAACGAATGACGATAAGAATTGCGGTTTGCTTGAAGAAAGCGAAAAGAGTGAAATTATTGAATAGAAGATACAAAATCCATCCTTTTGGAATTTCTTTTATTTTCGAATTTTCGGTTGTCGCGATTCTCTCAGTCTCACACCCTGAAATTTTTCCTATAAAATATAATCGGCAAGAGATTTGATTGATATTCTAAACTGCGTTTTGTATTTTTTTTTACTACTTTAATTAAACCGATGTAAATCTGCGTGATCTTTTTTTTTATTTCGCATAGTATTTATTAAACTACGAGTTTAACCATTTCGCATCTCTGATGCATTTGTATATCCAATATAGATAAATAATAATAATAATTGTTTTATAGATTGTGTTCACAGTTTCGATGAGTTCGTTGATATAAAAAAAAACGAGAGAAAAGCATTGATTGCGTCATAGATCGTTTACTCGTAGCAGTCGTTGTAAACGTTTAGCGGCGAGGTATTTCGTTGATATTCATGGACACGCTTCGCGCATTTTTATTCGTTTTAACCAGCTCGACGAATGGAGCGTTGACGTTCGCATTCGGGTAATCCCGCGTGATTCTATTTTTTGTTGCGCGATATTCGGCGTGAATTGCGATTTTCACTGTCCTTAATAGGTGCGCATGTCCCGCAAAAACAAAGATAACACGGTAAATATTTTACCGAGTTTGTTTATATGTATGTATTTATGACAAATAGAAATCGTAAAATCAAATCGTGACTAATTAACTCTTATTATTATTACAATACAATGGATAGTTCTAGATAAATAAATTTAGAATTTAAATCACGAAGTGATATTTAGAAAAGATTGGGGATGAATTTTCCTCCAATAAGACAGAAAGTTTCACTAGATAGAATAATAATGATAAACTGGAGAGAAATATTTTGTAGCCGGATAATAGCGCGTTCATTTTTCGGATCGAAATAAAAGGAACCGATCCGCGTCTGATTATTCGTTTTCTCGAGTCAGATCGAAATGAGCTATTTCTTTATCTGTCTTTAACGGGGGGAGATTTCAATGGGATGACGAGGAAACTGTTCTTCCACGAGAGACGGACATTTCCCGTCTTCCCAACCCATCTCTTCCTTTTTATCATCTCTCTCCCCGTTTCCTGAGTCCGCCACCTCCGCTCTTCTCTCTTCCGGAAGATCCCGAAACACACCGATTCCTTGTTCCGCTTGAGTTTTCACGTCGCCTTCGCCTTCGTGAAATTCCTCGGTCGTAAAACAGACGGAGAAGCGGCGGCGGTATTAGGTAGCTGGGCGAGCGGAAAAACTTTGACCTCGCTGTGAAACGTCCGTCGCCCTTTTCTCGGCACGAATGAGTTTGCCTAATTCGTCGCGTGGAATTATTTTTTCTTTTTTTTTTTTTCTTTAAGATCGTGAGCGAGATAGTTTTTTTGTGACTATACATTTATGATGGTACATCTTCGAATCACTTTTATTGACTACAACTGTCATCGACGCGCAGATGATGATTTCATTGTGCGTCTCGCGTCTATTTCAAGACGTTAATACGGAGACGAAGGATGTAATAGATATCTCGCAGTCTCTTATATCTTCTCCGGAGCATCTTTTCCGTTCAACCCCCTTTTACGCACCCTTCATAAATCCGCGTCGCCATTGTTGTCTCATAAGTTTCGCGAAAGAGTGAACGAAGCAATTTACGTCGTTACGGTACCGTGATAGCGAGTATTGGTGAACTTTAACGAGTAAGCCGGTAAATTGATTCGGTACACATCAAAGCTTCATCGAAAGGTTAATGGGTCCACGTGCCGGAGGCGGAGGCGGCAGCTGCGCGAAGTCGCGCCAACTGCGAGCGCCGCGACCTCGCCGCGCCCGCACCGCACCGGCTTTCCGAGGACGCGCGTCTTAAACTTTGACATTTCCACGATCTCGGACATTTCCACGGCTTCGCCAATTTTCCCGGCCCGCGGTGACTCTCCTGCTGCTCTCTCCAATCGCGAGTTTTCCCCACATACCTATATTATTTCTTCGAATATTCCGTACCTAGAATAATTGAGATATTCCTTGTCTAATTAGTAAGTTAATTGATTTCTGTGTAAAACGGAGGCGATAATAATTACTGAAAGGTCACGTGCATTATTCGCAGAAAGGAGAATTATATCATTGCAGCCGAAGGATTGTATACCGATTGTGTATTTTACTCGCATGTTTATTGAAATTCCTTTCTACTTTAGATTGCGCCGAGAGTAGATTCGATTTCGGCATTGATCTGATTTATTAATAAAATTTTAAGGTAATGGCTTCGTGTTTGAATATCTCGCTTTCGTGTATTTGCATCGCT
The DNA here is from genome assembly GCF_000956235.1 of Wasmannia auropunctata. Classification (NCBI taxonomy): domain Eukaryota; kingdom Metazoa; phylum Arthropoda; class Insecta; order Hymenoptera; family Formicidae; genus Wasmannia; species Wasmannia auropunctata. The sequence continues at coordinate 5,535,075 of NW_012026789.1, read as the reverse complement.
TTAGCTATTCATCGATCTCTGTCAAAACCGTTTCATTGATTTGTTGGCAAATCGTGCTGGAAAGCTCTCATTTAACGATACATTTAATTTATACGTTGCGCTCGAATGACAGCAAGAAATGTTAAAGAATTATTTACTTGCTGTTTGTATATAAATATTTTTGAAAGTATAAACAGAAATAATTAATTTGTTTAACATGTTTTAATTTGTGATTATATTTATTTAACTCGTTAATAAAAATAATTTTAATGTAGATTTTATGTAATACAAAAATATAAAAACATTTTCAAGATGTAACTATTTATTTACTTTCATTATTTATTAATATTAATTTTATAAGATGTTAGATTAATTAATTTATTTTTATTTCAATTAATCAACTTATTCATGTTCATTTGATCCTTTCAGAGATATTTAAAAGAACTTGAGATTATCAATAAACTACCGAATTGTTGGGGAAAAAAGTGCAATTCGCCACGAACGATGAATCTCATGTTATCGGATTTCAATTCGCTCGCGGCTGTCCTATTGACTCGTCATTCGGCACGATCGCGAAACATCGGGTTGTAGTTGCAACCAAAATTCGTACGCCGCCGCCGCCGCCGCCGCCGCCGCCACTACCACCACCACCACCGCCACCACCATCCCCGCGTTTCCGCCGACTATGATTCGTCGGCGAGGGAGCGTCGGGAACGGGAACGCGGGAACGGGGGCGGGCGGATGGCGGATGAGGCCTCCCGATCAATGCAGCGGCGGCAGCGGCCACGACGCCCGACGATCCCGACGCGGAGCGTCGCGACGCCGGAGAGCGGGAAAGCCCACGCGGCGCAAAGCGTGGGTGCGCAAAGCGCAGTCCACTTCCGGTACATATACTCACGCGGAATCCTGACACGCGTTGCGCCCTTCCCGGGGACCGTCGCGTCGTGTGCGTCGTGACGCCCGTCGCCCTCTGCACCGTGCCGGTATATCCTCGCCGGGGTCAGAAACACCCATGTACGACCGTTGAACTTTGCGCGTTTGAGCTGGCCCGACGAGAGGGAGAGGGAGAGAGAGAGGCGTGTATCTCGGAGAATTGACGACACCCGGTACAATCCGCACTTGCGACTCGCCGTTTGTAGTCTCGTATTTCTATTTTAATCGTAATCTCGGGAACGTATGCCGGAGAATGTAATATTGCTGCTTTTTCGTTGCACTGTTAACGTTTTCAAATTAAATTTTTATAAGTTACATATTTAATTAAACTAAAGTACGTATTCATACGCTGTTTTCAATTAGCTAAATAATTCTATAATGGTATCGCGTATGAAACACGTACAATATCTCGCGCACTGCATTAAATTGAGAAAAACAAAATAATATTTTATTTATTTAGGAAATTACATTTGGATCTCTGTAGTACACATTTTGTTAACAAATTACACGTAACATTTATAATATTGTTATGTTAAATGTTTGACAAAAATAATTATACGCTTTTCGAAATGTAGAATTTTATAAAATTTAACTATACCATGTAATTCAGGTTCATGTTTCAGCTTACGGGAAACCTTGTTTGAGATATGAATGATGGAGCTATTATAAATTATTTTTTTCTTATGTAACTTGTTTCAAATTTACTTTTTCGGAACGTCTATTTTTACATTACGTTACATAATAATTACACTCGAAATAAACAGATTTATTAATGTAATTATAATAATGTGTTTTTCAAATTAGGATTGCTTTGCGATTTTTGTGAAAGAATTTTCTGAATTCCTGCAGAATTTAATTTTGATTTCCATTTCCCATTTCTGGTTTCAACAGCGTCCAAACTGAACTGCGGCGGCCTGGCCGCTCAGCTCGCTCAGCTCGCTCGCTCGACGACTCGTTTACTCCGGTTCAAGGCTTATAATTACTCGACCCGCAAGTAGGTCGCTTTCTCCTCGGCACTTTGCGCCACAGCGCGCAAAGACTCGTTCCCGCCTTGCCGGCCGACATGCCTTATTCCGTGAATCCCCGATTCGCTCTCCGACCGCTCGCTCGGACGAGCCTCGGAGGCGTTATGAAAGGCCGCCGAAAGTAAGATTTGCGGATGTCGAAAAGCGAAATTGCATTTTTCGATCGTTTTCAAGTTAATTACAACTTCTTGCAAATTCCTCGCGACAACTTGTAGCTTCCTTTCGCGACTCATAGTTTTTTATCTGTTTAATATACAGATATTTTTTATTTTTATCATCTCAATTTCGCCAGCGTTATAACGAAGATCAGTGGCAACGATTTCAACTCTGGAAACTCGTGCAAATAGATCGCGTTTCGTGATTCCTTGGTATATTAGGCGTGTTGATTTTGAGCGAATGTCGCAACCGAGTCAATTCGAATAACGGCACCCTTGATCAACATTACATTCAAAGGACGGGAAACAAAAGAGAGCCGCGCTCAATCACTCGGGACAGAGAGATCTTCGTCGGTCAATACGCGAGTAGACCCCGGTCAACTCCGGGGTGGATCCCGGCTAACGGTAGCGAACAATTACCGTGCCGGTAATATTAACCTGTGCGGGAAAATTACACGCCGGAAGAGCGGTGCTCGGTTGGTGCACGCGCGGGACTCCAGCGTGTCTGTCATGTACTGCAGCTCTACGTCTACATAGCGTGCGCTCGCGCCGCTGTTGGCGTTGCACGATGTTGCAACTTGCGTTTTGTTGTCGCAGGGGAGACACGAAGTTTCTCGCGGCTGCGATTTCGACGGAAGCGACGGTTTTCGACTCGTGTCTATAACTCGCCGGCAGAAATTACGGCTTCGACGTATCGCGTGTTTTGTTTCCACCATGTGAAAACCGATGAGTCCTTCCGTGAGTTTCTTGGCGATAACAGCGGCTGTAACTCGTTCTTATTATCGACCTTTCAATCATCATCACGAAAGAAATATATAAGTTTGACGGAAATTATTTTTTTTTACATATAGAAACGTAAGTTTGAGGGAAAGTATTTTTATTGCATTATTTATTCAAACGTGACGAGCCTCAAAGCTTAGACTTTATAGAGGAACGTCATTGTGCTGAATTAAATAACTAAAATTACTGTTTATTGTTATTACTAAAAAAATTAATACATTTTTTAACTTTGAAAAAAATTTTCTCAAATGTGTTAAATAGCTGCATAGGTATGCTTCAGGTTCACAAGTTTATGCGTAGTTTTAAGAAACAATTTTCAGTCTATCAGTGGAAATTAATTATGACAATTATATCTGCAGTAAATATCATTTTATCGAAAGAATTGATTCTTGCAGAAAGAAAAACCTTTAGCTTATCATTTCACTGTACGCGACAAAGCTATTGATTTATTATTTGAGAATTCTTTAGTCAATATTAAATAAGTATATATAATTAAGGCTATTTTTTCTTTTTTTAAATTTATAACATCGCGTCTTTATTTCCCGGCGAATTAAAAAGTGGACGTATTGCGTAATAGTAATTAACAAATGATAAATGACAAATTTAAGCAACGACGAGTTGAAGAGTTGCTTATTGCTGTTCACCTTTGTCTGCTATCGACACGTCGCGATATTGAAAATCCGCGCACGCGTCACGAGACGATAGGTAAAGGGTTAACGCGATGCCGACGGTCGCGCAGCGGATTGGCGGTGAAAATTCCATCTCGGCTCGCTATTAAACGGGAAGGAGGTCTTATGTCGCGCGTACCCGGGAGCCCGAATAATTTAGTTTCCGTATACAACCGCAGCAGAGATACCCCGTTAGAGCAGCGCGCGTAGGTAATTATAGCGTCGGAGTGTGGTCGCATCGCCACGCGGGCGACCTATTCTGCGGTGAGCGCATGCTGCTGCATATTGCGCGTTAGCCTGTGAACGACCTCGGCAACGTGCGTGCGCGCGCGTGCGTGCATACGCATGCATACACGCAGAGGCAGACACGCACTGCACGCATAAATACTCATATAATACCGAAAAAAAGCGCGCGGTATCTCTTTGCCTTTCGACGCCGACGATTCTCCACCCTTCCCTCTCCCCCCTCCCCCTCTCTCTCCTCCCCTCTCGCTACAATCTCGACACGTGTGCGACACATGTACGGCATCCGATGTACCTCGCCCTTTGAACCTCCCTGTTCTCACCTGCTTGATGTCCTGTAGCGACGACCTACCTGCACGCCCCGACATCGTCGTTTCGCACGACGGAGCAATGTCAGAGGGGGATTTACTCAAGAGAACGGATTTATATAAATATGGATGTTGGAAACCTGTATGAATACAGAGAGGGGAAAGAGAAACAAGAGAGAATCAAGAAGCTGGAGGATGCCTTTAATAAAGTCAAGCGCTTATGCATGACTGTTAATATTTAAAAGGCTTATCTTTCCCTTTCAGAAATTTTACCAAATAATTAATGTGTCAGTAATTGAGCACTTTTCGGAGATATTCCCAAGAGTGTCTTTCGCCGTAAATAATTTATGGTCACATATTGATTAAAAATATCGATTAACAATGTTATTGGGAGTACATAATTGCAGATAATTTTACCTGTCGGAGGACGTGTATAATTTTATGTGGTTAATTTTAAGTGTCATATACGCGCGATTGTAATAATTTCGCGTATTTTATAAAGTTAACGTGGGTTTTCCTTTTACGGAAATGTCTCAGGCTATTAATGGGTTTGTTTATCCCTTTGAAGAGAGGACAGATCCCTTAATTACGAGCGAAAGTGTCGCATGCGAAAATCCCCACTTGACGCGATCGAAAAAGAGGGCGAGAAGCACGCGCGTTGAATCAACATTTGCCAGGCGATCGCGTCTAACGACTCCCCCCCATTATCCCATACGTGCAGAATCAATATCGTCTGGACTTCAAGCCGATTGGTCAATAATCGTGACCGTTATATAATCACTGTTGCTGTACGATGTTACGCGTGTAATGCAGTTAATAATGACGATCGTTGTGCCGACCGGTCATGTCCAATCGATTCCGCTCGCGAGCGCGGACGTGTAACGAAACGACCCTATAATTCTGGTATTTCAGTATTCGGTAGGATTAATCGTTCCTTCGGCATTCGGTGTGCTGAGGGAGGGAGGTGGGGGGGGGGGCGGGAGGGTGGAAGGCGGTAATTGATTGCGATGCCGTTTATTGACCGTCGAAACAAACTTTATTCGTTCGGAATTGGCTTGTCGGTCGCGATAACAGCAGTCGTAAATCTCCTGTTTCGATCCCGTATTACCGGCCTCTTTGGGATATTTTAAGAGTAAAACAATGCAGTTTGTAAGGATATATATGATAATTATATAATGTCGCCAAAGTAAGTAATAAGTAAGCAATAATGCTATTTTGGCCATTAGAGTTTGAATAAAAATTGTAACTCAACAAAACGCGATCTTTTGTGAAATTACTAATTTGAATAATTTAATAACCGATACATTCGCAGATGTGTACATAAATGGTACAAAGATATAGTTGTAAATATGACTACAAGTGATCGATAAGGATTACTAAGGATAGATATAATTTTGTGCCGCAATGTGATCTATAACAGAGAAAGCGTTAATGACAGAGAGCGGATTAAAATCAGGAAAGTAGTTCCTTGCGAGGTGACGAGCATTGTTCAAGCCGGCCGGTCCTGTGCAACCGGAAGGAAACGAGGAACCGAGGGTTCTATCACGGCGAGTTATGCCATCACCATGACATCCACCGGGAACGTCGATGACTATAACCCGTCCGACGTTTCACCATAGCCGGTCCTCATCAAACCGGTTTTGCGTATTGAGGGGTCAGCGCGCGAACGAAAACGCGATCGTTCCATTGACAGTCTATTATTCCCCCTCCTCTTCCCCTCGTTTCTTCGCTTTCGGTGATTGGCTTTGATCTCGAAAAGCTCGATTCGTGAAACCGATATTCTAGGATCATAGGAGAAATACAAATTGACACGCTCTATTTGTTCACGTCGGTTCTCCGTCAACGTAACCATAACTGAAGCGATACTGCACATATGAGAGTTATTAGTATTATTAATGAGAGGGTGCGATCGCGCAATGAATATCTCATCGTGACAGCCATATTTTCGAGAACGAATGACATCCAGCTTGCAAGAAACAAATTTGATTTTCCAGAAAGGAAAAAATTGTTAAAAAAAAAGAAATTAATTTTTAGTTTATTGCTAACTGTTCTATACCTATTAAATAGAAAATATTTATTTTTGCCTGGAAAGAACGAAAGGTTTAAAAATTTTGTTGAGGTATCCACAACAATTTTAGATTTGGAGATAATTTTGTTGGACCATCAACATAATTTTGGAAATTCAAGAATGGTAAGCATTGCTGTAAAACGCGCGTTTTGATATTCTAACCAGTTTGAATTTTTAATAGTATTATTTTGATAGTACAACAAAAGTATTTTCAGATCTATTCAAGCAAAATTTTTTGACCTTCCAGCAAAAAATCTTTCCATCAAAATCGTTCTTTCCATGTGCGTTTTGAACTATCGCATAAGATGTGAGATACGTATAAGCACTGAAGTAATATTGACATTGAAACGATTGAATAACGCGCTCACAACCAAAAGATTGACTCTCGACAGGCTATCCTGGCAGCGAGATGTTCCTCAAGTTCTAAGAGACGTCAATAGCTTCGCTTTAATGCGATTGTGAGTTTCTCTCCTCGTATATGAGTTGTGAGTCTCTCTCTCTCTCTCTCTCTCTCTCTCTCTCCTTGATTATAATCTTGTATACCGGCGATTCCAGATAGATCCGACCGCGTTCCTCAAAGAAAGTTCGCATTCGATCAACATTCCGCCCTTTTCGCGGAATATAATTTATCTAACTGTCGACCTGATTTTTTAAAATCTAATTTCTCGACTAGAAAAGAGAAAGTCGCGAGCGGTTACTGTTTTTGCAAACACGCGACTCTCGCGTAATTCCGTCACAAGTGTGATCACAACAGGGATCGATAAATCAATTTGTTCTGCTATGCATTATTAATTTCCATATATTTTGTATTAATATACTCTAATGTATATCTCAAATACCTGTAATTGCTTTTACAAAGCATCGCACTTCTATATCACATTGTATATTAAATTCATTTGTATCAGCTTGAAATAGAGAGCTCTTTAAAGAAAATGTATTCAAATACCGAAAAATTAAAGCGGACGCTAATCTGATAGATCTATTTCTGATGTTGCTTAGCAATCGGATCTCTCTTTATTAATATGTCATAGTGGAGGCGGGAATTGTCTTCCGCTCGGATATAAGCAGCGACGCAACCTCGCCGCATGTCTAGAAAGAGAATAACTCATAATCCGGTAGATTGGTTTCAGTCGTCGGTATGCTGGCTGGCTGGCATCAGTCCAGCAGCTGAGGATTTCACTGGCAATCGTGTAACACCGCGAAATGCACGAGTTTTCATGACATATTCCTCTGTCTTTTCGAAGAAGTTCGTATTGTGCCATTGAAACGACGTGTTTTCATACAACCGCAAAAATTATTAGTTTACTTAATTATTGTTGATATTATCATAATTAATTTCAAATGCTGTTTATTCTAATAAAAACAACAAAAATTAAAACATCGATAAGTAAGAATAGCAACATAATTTATATAATTGTTATTCAATTAATTAGTGTACTACATTTAGTAATTTAATCTTTGATATTAGATACGGAAAATGATAGGGAAAGTGGAAAGGGAAATAATGTAAAATGGTAAGGATATAAAAATGACGAAGGTGAGAGCTGCACGTGTTTTAACGCGGTCGTTCGCGCGCGCGCGCTTAATATCGTTAATGAACTCCACCGCCGCTGGAATGGATCACCCCTGACCTTTTTCGTCCGTCGAGAGTCGACTACCCCTCTGCCGGTCAATTATATCCCGGCAGCCGGCAGCAAAAAAGATTATATCTACACCGCGAACAACACGTGTGCTTTTTACCAAAATCCTGTCGTCAGATGCAGATCGTCGTCGGTTATTCTCCCGGTCGTAATCAGATGACGAAATTCGTGCAGACGCGCACACGTCGAACGAATTCCGCTTACGGTAATGTTCTTGTTAACGTTACAACCGCCGTTGAGCGGTGCGCGAAAGCGTATCGCACTTAATTACGTCTCCCGCGGAATACTCGATCGCTTTTCTCGCTCGAAATCCTTCAAGGTCACGATAATCCGACTCCCTTTATGTAGTATGTCTCGGCAAACCTGAACCTGAATGCGCAAGGGTTGATTCTCCTGGCAGCAGTCTCTGCCAGGTGTGTCAAGGTCGTCGATACAAAGGATGCAATCGGACGTTCGCAATTTATTGATGATTTTAATAATTCCTTTCTTCTTAAACCTTTTACAATCTAAACTGCTTCTCAGAAATTTATTATGATATTTTGTTATGAATTATGAATCAAAGAATTTTTTATTTGGAAAAATTTATAATCCTAAGATTATAATTTGCCGATTGTAATTGCATGCAGATTCAAATCTTTGAAAAATTATGCAATAGGTTATCGCGTCGCATTATGTCGAGTCAAACTCGATTGTAAACGATTAACAGCAAATGGCATTTTGCTAAGTTTCTCTCCGCGATATTAAATTGTATTATTAAAAATTCTACGTTGAAAATATCTTTAATATTTTTATATTCGCAAAAATATACTTGTCTTGATGAATTACGAATTTATTTAGTAAAACTAATTATATTTTTTATCACATCTACATGTTTTGATTCTCAGCTAATTTTTATTTTAATGAGTTTTCCGGCAATTACAATTAACCTTTAAATCATCACGTTCAAAAAAATCACACTAACCACAATGTCTAACAGACCGCTATTACGCTCCCGCTGATTTTATAAGTTAATTATAATAAAAATGTATG
>NW_012026789.1:5524284-5526227 GCF_000956235.1 Wasmannia auropunctata | reverse complement strand
ATCATATCTCTTTTGTTTATAGACCGATTTGAAAAATCCTTGAAAATTCTGAAAGGGCATACTTGAAATAGTAACAAAAAAATTTGACGATCCGATATATTAATTTTTTAACAAAACTGCAAGCAGTCCCGGGGGACCCCATGCTTACTTCAAATGTTCACTGCTCGGTTGTTGAGCGACAATTGCCGCGCGACAACACGTCTTCCTACTGAGAAGATCCCAAACTTTTTTTACGTCAATATCCCAAACCCCTCTCCTTCCAATTTCAGAAATGCCAAACCGAAAATGTTTCGTTGGGGTTCCGGGGACCCCAGTGTGTATATCTATATGGTTAACAAAAAAATCTCGGATACAATAGGAATAAAATATATTTAAATGGTGACAAATAAGAAAATTGTTGACAAGTAACGTTTCAATAGCGGTCTGTGAGACCGATATAATAGTTTAAAGGTTAAGACTCATCAGTAAAGCTGAAAATCCGGTGAATATAATGCCCGTTGAACTGCTTCTTAACTGTGAAATACAAACTCGTTTGAGGTTGCACTGAAATGTATTTCATTGAAGATGAAGCCAATGAAACGTTGTTCGTGTTACTCGAGCGTTACTACGTGTCGTATAACAGATACGACGCGGAGTCACAGTTGTGCGAACGAAATCTGCGTTTCGATCTCGCGAACGTATGGGTCACTCGAAACAATGAATTAGCACAAGGCGAGGAGGCATATATCGCACGATGCGACGGCGGCAGCAACGATTGCTGGCGTCTCCGGCAATTAAAACATTAAAAGTACCGATTTTGCTTGATCACGGTTTTAAATCGCACATTCCATCCGCTTATCTTAATGAGAATCCGGATTGCGCGGCGCTTCCTAAGTGTTAGAGAAGCCCGTTGCGATCGCGGATCCAGAAACGTTATACGGATACACGCTCAAAAAAAAACAATCATGCGAATGCAATCTGACTGGGCTCTTGAGAAAGACGGAATCGAGCAAAATTGGGTTTTGAAAATAAAGTTCAAAAAGTAAGACTAGAATTGTAAACTCGACGCGCCGCATTTTCGTATTTTCCGCAAGACCTTCACCAATAACGTTCAACACTGTGCAAATTTCTCGCTAGGTGTTTTTTTAAATCCATATTTGCGAGGAGAATTTTTATAATACGCCGTTTTTATATACGCCGTCGAGGTGTTCGTGATCGTTAAGGACGGGGAGAAGGGTTTATTAAAAATCGGTCGGCGAATCACGAGCGATTCGTTCCGATTGCAATCTCGCGCATCCTTCGCGCCGCGCCGACGACCTTGACATACTGACAGACAACTGGGAATCGGCTCCTGCATTCAGGTCAAACCGAGAGCCGGCATGACAATGACGCTCGTTAAGAGAGAAACGAGATCGTCCGCGGGCGAACGCGTCCAAATCAATTATACGAGCGATTGTCGCGTCTGTAATCTCGTTGCGTTCGTCCACCGGAAATTTGCGCCGAATTAAGCGCTCTCGAAAAAAAAAGAGAGAGAGATTGACTCGCGAGATAACTCGTTTCTATATCTGGCGCCGGATTTAACGTTGAATGCCGATTGGAGATCCTTGGGCGGAGATACAAGTGTCTGAAATTAATTTCGTATCTACTCTCTAAACTCTCTTATCCGCGTTATCTACGGGGCGCTTTGTTCGAGCAGTAATTTTTGTTTCGTAAACTATTTCGAGGAAACAGACTCTCGCGGCGGATCGCAACGAATTATTTTAAATCTTTATTACATACAGTAATTATTGAGAGTATTATTGTAATATTTAATCTTTAAAAATTTATAGAATAAATGAATAATTTGTGAAACAACTCGCAGGATACTATGTATTATCACGCTTGTCATTTATAGCGCAACGTACGATTGAGCACGTATATATAAGGGGGGGGGGGGGCAAATAGTGTCACTTTAAAGTTCTCCT
>NW_012026789.1:5506328-5524264 GCF_000956235.1 Wasmannia auropunctata | reverse complement strand
AAAGTTCTCCTCTTTCCCGCGTCTATTTTACCACTACTCGTTTTAATAGAAAGACAGTTCTCAAGCATCTAATCATTTTCTGAAAAAGCAGTAAAAAATCAAAAGCCAAATATAGCTAGTGGAGAAGTTTAAAATTTGGTATTCGTAAAATCAGATAAAACCTGGATCTTTTTTTGATATTTGAAGTTATATAATATTTTCTTAATTGCTACTGAATCGTTGAATGAGATCTAACCTGTTCTATGTGATACGGTATCTTTTTCCTCTTTTGATATAATTCCTATGCTTGTATGTTAATTTTATTTCTCTCAATAAAATTATAAAGAAAAAAGTAGCTCCTGGGGCAAATAATTACAATTTTTAGTCGGTAAATAATGACAAGTCAAAAAGGTTTTTTTAATATTTGAATATGATTTTTCTAATTCATTTGGGATAATATGAGATTAGTTATAAGGCAAGATCCAGAATAAATGTGATTTTTAAGAAATATTAGCAAATAATGTTACTATACTATTATTTATCAATAAATAAAAATTTACATATGAAAATTAATATTGAAATTACCTTATCTAATCAAATTGTCAAAAGAAAGATCGATTAGGAGTTGAGAATTATGTATTTTGTAATTGTCCCATAGGGTGTCACTATTTACCCATAGGGTGGGGTAAATTAATAGTGACAAATGTAGGTTTCAGTTTTTATGAAAATCTATCTTGTATACATGAATTACGGAAAAACTAATTAAGTTTTTGGTATATTTGAAAGTGGAAAGTACTCTTTTAGTGAAAAATCATATCTTGCAAACTTGAAATTAGCTTGTAGGAGAGAGGAAAAAATCCGTCACTATTTGCACCCCCCCCCCCTTCCCTTACTGTTTTGATTTCGATCAGTAATTTTGTGCGGCTATCGTTAGCTTTTCCGTATCGTGTGCATCGATGCGCCAAATGACCTCCTTTTAATAGCTCCGATAATTCGACAGATAGAAAGTTATACGGGTAACGATGTGTGCGGCACGATGGCTGCTCACTGCCGAGACCAGGTGCACGCCAGGCCTCTCCCCCGTTACTCCCCGAATAAAAGTTCTTTCCTTTTTCGACGAGCAAAGGACGACCGGATCGACTTGTTAACTTTACGCGCGCGCGCTCGTGCCGCATGAAACGACGCTATAACACGAGCCGCGTTTAAATTCTTCTCGCGTCATCGAATTTCTGAGAATCGAGGAACGCGTAATATGGGAACGCAGTCGACTGGGATTACATTGCATTACGGCGTACAAAGAAAAAAAAGTATAAAAGAGAAACGTTAACTCGAGTTATTGATATTTTAATTCCGATATGTGCGCGTACATGTGACTGAATGGTCACGCTATCACTTTGCGTATCGCTTTGAGCTAATTTTGGTTTAATAAATTTATTGTTTCAATGTATTTATTTATTCACTGTTTAATACGGGTGCATTTGCAATTTGAGACGAAACAGCGAATTGTGTGTGTCAGATACAGCCATTCTCTCGTTTAATATAAATTATTATTACAATCCGATCTACACAATCACAAAGAAAACGTGACTCTGGCGCACACGATTTAATAGCTCAAATTTGATTAAGTAAATTGTTACCGAATGAAAATATAATATAATATAAATTAGAAAAGGACGACCAAAAAAAAAGAGATCCAATTAGCTTTATTTAATCTAAAGCCTGTTGGTGAAAGCCGGATGCTACGCGTTCGTTATTGCGGCCACAAACGTTACGGATGTGTGTATCAACTCGTGTCCGATATCTGTATTCTGTTCTCGATTTTTATCGTTAATTCAGGTACTCTTCAGGCAGGCGCGTTCTTCAGACTTCGTCGCTCGATTCGTCGGACGTATTTTCGCGTAAGATGTACGTGACCCTGACATCGCCTTCTTGTGAGCCAACGAGCGCGCCGCTATATCATACACACTCTCGCGTTCACAGGCGGCGTTTCGTCGTCGCGCGTCACGTCATTTCGCAATCGCGTGAACTCCCCGGCTGTCGGCGCGCAAGAGAGACGATGATTTACGGTCGCGATTAAGAACCGCGACCGTAACCGTAACGATTCGACGGCGTTGAGTGAATAGTCCGAAACGTCCGCCACGATGTCGTCCATCTGTTCTCGAATGTCGAAGGATCCTTTAATTCGAAATATTATTCAATTCAGTAAATAGATTAAAAAATTATGAATAAACGAAGTATGAATAAAGTTTTTAATTAATTAATTAATTAATTGAACTTGACAGATGGATATTTAAGTATAGTAAATATTAATTAAAATGTAGTTGCTAGAAAGTATATCGCTGAATTTTAAATACTTAATTTTTGATTAATTAAACTCGAATAAATTAGTAGAAGTTTCTCTCTCTCTCTCTCTCTCTCTCTCTCCCTTTCTCTTTGGAAAGTATGCAATTTATTTTTATCTATGATAATTAAAAAATAATCTCTTCCGAGATAATATTTAATATTCTTGGAAGTTATCAATGCGCATCATTCTTGTAAATGCCGATGTATCATCAACGTAATATAAATTAAATTCTGAATGAATAAATTTTCCGCAGCAAATTCATTTTTCACGAACGTTTAACCTTTGTGCGACTTCCGTTATTATTGACGTAAGAGATATTCGTAATGACGTCACGGGAAGCAGAAACACTCATAATCGTGCGCGATTTCGCGCAAAGTTCTCTCGCTTTCACGTTGTATTCGATACTCGACCGAAACTGGCGTTCTATCGTCGGGATGTAACACAAACGTAAATACGTGCGGTCGTTTAGCTTAAATGAGACATTCTTCTCGGCCTATTCGCGGAACAAGAGAGAAAGTAAAAAGACGTCGGTCGTCGTCGTCGTTCTCGTGCATCATGACGTCGTTGTGTACGCCGTTTTCTCTCATGTTTTCGTCGCCGTGACTCCACTACTCTCGGCTCTCTTTGTCAGCACCCTCGCCGCTTTCTGCCCACGATCGGTCGACATAAATCCCGGACAAGGCGGAAAAAACGTCTGTTTCGGGCACGTCCGTTCGAGCGCGCCGGGAGTCGGAAAGATGCGGCGAAGAGAGAAAGAGAGCGAGAGAGGACGTCGGGTCGACGACGTTTGTTTCGCGGTCGTTGATATTTCGGTACTGTCTGTTCTCAATCCATCCTTATCCCTCTCGCGATTTCTCTCTCGCGCGCGCTATCTAGTCTCTATCGTCCTTCTATCCGTCCCACAAACGTTTCCCCGCACGATTTCGACGAAGCTCTCATTTTTTTTCCTCTCACGGTGGAGATACAGAGATCCGAGAGCATGAAAAAGGGCATGGCGGTCGAGAGGAGCGGGAAAGGAGGGGAATGACTACGGTTCTGGTTGACCGTGAGTATCTCGCCGACTATAATCTTCAGGTAGATCCGGCGTAGAGGTACGTGAGTCACCTCTCTCTCTCTCTCTCTCTCTCTCTCTCTCTCTCTCTCTATCTCTATCTCTCAACCTCGTTCGCCCGTCTCCTCTTTCATTCTCCTCTCATCCCTCTGTCCGTGTGGCTTCTTCTCGCTCGCGCGTTTCGTTCCGCTGGTTTCTTTCGGTCGTTCGTTGAACGGCGTGGAAGCGTACACGATATCGTTCCGTCGTCGGCGGAGACGAGACGATTCGCGCGGCGTCAACGCTCTCGAAAAACGACCGCCCCGGTTAAACTCTCCGTTTCGCCGTTCTTAAATCGTCGCGCTTCAGCCTTTAGCGGCCGCATTTGGCGCAGGCGCTAAACCCTTTGCACTCGCAGGCTTTGAAGCTGTAGCTATCTTCTTCAAGTGTCGCGCGTTTGACGAAGCGCGACGGTCACGGAAGCAAACAATTAATATTCGATTTAATTAGGATAATAATTGTCGCGTCTTCGTGCAATCTGTTTTATAGACGCGGAGAGGAAATTGTTCTCTCTCGGTGCGATACACTTTTGCGCTTCACTAAATTTGTTATAAATTTTTTACATTAACGTTTGAATGGATGTACTTCGTCAAGTTTTTATTCAGGCGAAGGTTGCGAAAATCGACTGAAGAGAGAATTTTGCCTCGCTCAATCGCCAATTACATCTGCTTTCACATTGCTCGCGTCTCGTTTCATCTAATCGATAGTTATACTATCGTCCGTTGCATATATCCGCTCATCGTTTGCATACAATGTGCCGGTTAAACTTAGTTTTAAAGTCACGTCGTTAAGAAGTTTGCGGCGAGTCAGTTAAGATCGAGTCGCGCGAAACGATCCTCTTTTTACGTCGTCTACCGCGTAGCGATAAAGCCGATATTAATGATGCTATTTGTT
Organism: Wasmannia auropunctata; assembly: GCF_000956235.1. Lineage (NCBI taxonomy): Eukaryota > Metazoa > Arthropoda > Insecta > Hymenoptera > Formicidae > Wasmannia > Wasmannia auropunctata. The sequence goes on along the minus strand of NW_012026789.1, from coordinate 5,519,957 downwards.
GCGGAATGGAGAAAAGATTCCGTTGATGTGCGTCAATACGTAGACGCAATAGCGTGTAGATATGGACGCGGCAGGTATATAAATATTTTCATAGTTATTACCTCTTTGGGACATGTAATTTTTATTACTCGAGAAACATTACAGAAAATTATTACCTAATTAAATTAGAGTAAAACTAAAAATGAAGCTAATAAATTGTAAAATTAAGATTGTTGTCGAAGATTTTGCGTATTATTTTGCGCAAACGGAAACAACGAAGATAAGACGAGTAATGTTTTAAAAACGTTCCCCATTGCCAATTAATGTCGAGATTTATACATTATAAAACGAGAACGAGAGACGAGCATTTCTTTAACGAGCTCGTCTGTTCTTTTGACTGAGTTATCAACTCCAGTCGTTCGTCTGTTAAATTTGCTCGATTATCTTCGGTATATTACTCAGAAGCCATCCCGGTGTATGGAGGGTTCAATTGACTCGTACGACAGAGGAGACTTGTCGCAAACCGGAATCGCATCGTGCGAGTCTTGAATCAATAGCAGGCCGACGCGCACACGGGCGACGCGCTTGTGCGTGTACGTGTGATTTGCGTGTACTGCGTATGCGTCTGTACGCCTGTATGTGTTGTAAATGCTGATGATGTCGCCGGTTGTGGAGTTATCGGCCGACGATAACGATGACCGATTATCTTTCGTCACATTACCACGGTTGTTATTTACGAAAGCGTGTTATTATATAGTCGTTCTGTGTGCAGATCGCTCTTTTCCTCTTACATATCACGTGTCGCGTTTTACATCACATTTTATGCATTTCCCTTGACAACTCTACTCGAGTTTATTTGATTATTAGTCCTTTAATATCACTCTCAATTGACGTGCAGAGCATTCCGCTTGTTCTGCCTGGAGTTGAAATAACCGGGCGTTCGGCTGTGCTTCTTTTTTTGGTTTGTATTATCGGGATATCGATTTATCGCTAGGCGGCTCTCTATTTATTCCGCTCTACATATATCAGATTAGGTATTGCGTAAATACCGCAAAGGTGTGCTTGGCTGTCGCTTTGAGCCGTGTTATACATTTCGTCCGACTTTCCGGTAAAGGATAAAAAATTCGATTGTGCAATGCGCCGGGGAGGATCGAACGAATGCAGTCGAGCGAATGCAGATACCTCGGCCCTACACGCGATCGTCATCCCGTCGACACGTACAATTGGCGTGCTATCGGCCAAGTTTTGCGCTCTGTTTAGGAACGGTTAGGGTATATATTTAGCGACATTTGTGGAACGGATGCTGGCGTTGGCTCCGCGCCAGCCAGCGCGCCGCGCCGGCCTCGGGGATTACACAGCAGCCGGTACGCTCCTCGCCGTCCCGCACGTTTCCTCTCGCGCGCTCTTTTAACCGGCTCTGTTGTGTTGAAATGCTTTTCTCTCCCTCGTCGCTCGCGCGACGCTCGAAACAATTGGATCTCGAACGGGAAAATACGTCCGGCGCGCAGGACGGACGGTTATTTTTTTCTGCGGTCCACTCGCGATTATCACCGCGCGCTGCGCTGTTGTTATACGGGGATAAACGGCGTTCTATTATAATGTGGGGCGACGCGGTATAATTGTACCGCGTTGCATTATCGTGGACGTACGTGCGATTCAATTAGAGATTATTTAATTTGTTTACATAGTGCGGTGGCTCACAGCCTATTATCCATTCGCGCCATAGATATTCATTATACGTATTTACGTATCCGAAAACTTAGTCGTTTGTAAGCATAATTACGGTACAATTCGACAGTTATTGCTGACGTATAATTGAGTCATTAAAATGCGTTGCCGGTTCGCCCGGGTCGGCCTTTTATTATTGATAACATTCGAGTGTGAGAGAGATTGCCGCGTCGTCGACCATGGTTTAACAGCGGTCATCAACGTGGACGCGCGCTTTTAATTGCGCGACGCGAATCGCCGCCGACGAACTTTCTCGGCGTGCGCGCGAATAAATTCGTCTCGATCGGCACCCCGCGCCATTCGTCACATATAATCTCGGCGCGATAGCGCAATCTCGCCAAATCGATTTCCAATGTCACGCGTGCGGCGACGACCCTCACCTTCACCGGCGCGGCGGGCGGGCGGGCGTCCATCCATTGGCGTTGAAATCGACGTCGGACTCGCTACCGGACGACAATCGAATGCGCGATACTGCTCGCCGCGCGGCGGGGACCTCTGTCGTGACCTTGAACCGCTTGGGAGATTACAAGGTCGCTGACCCGACCCCGCGGAATCGCTAGACGGCCGACCGCCTTCCTTCGTAAAATTACACTTGTCGCGTATCTCTCTCTCTCTCTCTCTCTCTCTCTCTCTCTCTCTCGCAAAACGTGAGCTTGTCCCGTTGCCTCGTCGCAATTCATCTCGTCCCTCCGCGCGCTTCGATAACGAAGCGATTTTCGTACATGGCGGCCCCGCAGCGCGCGCTGGCACGTTATTAAAGTTCGTCAGGTCGACGAGAGCAGGCCACACCTCTCTATCGTCGATACACCCGTGCAGCCCCGGAGTGCACTTCGATTTCATAATTCCCGGACACGCTGTGCGTTAGCGCAGTTCTGTCCGCGGCATTGCCGATGGAATTTTCAAACTGGTTATTTGCGTTGCGTGTTACGTGCATTACACGCGGCGCGCTGACGCGCGGATATTCGCGATTCGAATTTATACTAAATTTGGCATGCTGCATCGCAATTCGAGAGAATGCGCGCCGCGCGCTGTCGCGCGAGCACGATCTCGCGTTTCCATCAATCGCGGGATCGTCCAGCGGTAATTGAACGATGTATTTTGCTTTCAATATCTCCAGGGCGTATATATCGCATACACGATTTTGACGTACGTCACGTAATCACAAATCAACGGTGGGAGGGGGGGGGGGTTGTTTCCGTTCTTCCCGTGATTCTTGTTCACGAAATACCAGATATATAATACACGAAATGTGGACGGCGCGGGAAATTCAGCCTGATCTCGTTATGAATGACCATTTCGGTCTCTTTGAAGTTTGTGATTCAGCTATACTCGTGCGTTTTCTTCTTTCGTGTCCCGATAAAAGCGCGCACCAGGTTCGGCGCCGAGCGCGTCGATTGTTATCCGACCGGAATCTCAGGCAACGTAATTCGCGTAATTTGCATTCGGCGGGCGGTACAACCCTTTTGCAGATTTCGCGCAGGGACGCGGGGGTCGTGGGGCGGGCAGGAGGAGTGGGGGGGGGAGGACGGTAGTACGGCCCCCGCCTTTCTCATAACCTCGATCGTAAATAACCGCCCGTAAAACCCCGTCCCAGTTTCGCCGCGGTGAAACGATGTCGGTGCAGCGCAGCGTGTTCGGCTTTCCTTTCCGTCGAACGGACTCGTAGAGAAAGAGAGAGAGAGAGAAGGGGAGAAACAGGGAGAAAGAGAGACAGAGAAAGATCCATTGCGATTATTCTCGGGGTATCCGGTCCATCACGATTTTAATCTTTTGATGCTCGGTGATCTCGAAGCAATATTTTTGTGAGCCGTCAGGATTTTGTATACATATATATATATATATATTTTTATTTGATAAACCTATTAGAGATCTCCATATCAGAGAGTAGATGCGTTAGCGATATTGGTATTTCATACTCGTTTAGACTCGCTGTTTGCATACACACGTTAAATCTGGTACGTATCAGTTTAGCTTCTTTGTAAGCGCGAAAAGTCGATTTCGATCCAATATTAGTTGACGAGATATTCATTTCCGCGCGATTGTACGCCGCGGCGTTTCCCGCTTTTTCGCGACTTAAATCCAATCGAAGAGGGAGAAGGAGGGGGGGGGGAAGAGAAGGCAGGCGCGGCGCGTAGATTCCGCATGAATAATTGAGCGCGAGTTTGCTGCCGTGAATGAAATCGAGGCGTGGCCGCCGCGCCGCGCCGTCCCTGCCGGCCGGCCGGCCGGTCGGCCGACAGCGCGGTCGATCGCGGGAATCGAGCCCACAATAAACGAGCTACTGCCAGAGGCGCGAGGAGAGCAATCCGCAAACTTTTCCTCTAAAACTGCGAATTGAGACTTGCGCCCGTGGTGCTCGAACGGGTGAAACGATCGAGAAACGCATAAAGTGTATTGCGCAAAAATACAATAAGCCAAGCGTGCCAAAATGAATCGTGTGCCTTAATTAATTCTCTTCTGGGTTCATCTCGAAATTGATAGCCCGTTTTCAAAATTATTACAGAATGGAGTTCTCTAATTTCACTGTATCTTAAAAAAGTTTTTAATGCATTTCAAATAAAGAATTCTGACAATTAAATGTGAAATCCAAGGGTAAGAACAGATATTTGATATAATTAAAAACAGACACATTTAATAAGAGAGATTTAATTTTCGTGTAAATGAATCTTGATAAGTTAAAAATGTATTCGAACTTGCGTTGCAATAATCAGATATCTGATATCTGGTTTTGATTAGGGAGAAGCTCTGTAAATACGCGCGCGCGCGTGAATATTAATATTATACCGGTGCACGTAAGAAGCGTCTGGCCCGCGTGCTGTTTCATATATTCCGAACAGGTTCCAGGCACTTTTATTCCGCTATTCTCGCGGTTCATCTCCTGCGCTCATGAATTTCGAACGCGGTGGATCACAGTAACTGGGTGAAAACGGGTGGCGGAGGAAGAGGAGCGTGGAGTAGACGCGCGGAGGGAAGATCGGGAGAAAGAGGAGAGAAATAAACAAAAAAGGCCTGGAGGGATCGCGTGTTGGCCGGCCATTAAACATTCCTCTTGCTCGGCTACACGCCACGTATTAACACCGGGATTTTCACTTATATTGGCTCCTTATTGCTTCGTACTTTCCCTCTCCCCCCGAGAAGGCGACGCCGAACTAGCTCGTCCTGCGACCGACGCAACTGATTTCTTTTACGCCCCGTGGTCGTTCACGACGTAACTTCGTAATAAATCGATGGACTGCTTCGTCGAGTGTGTGATCAACGATCGCATTCCTGGCGAGCATTCCTCGCTGTCTTCCTCGATAAAGAACGCGCCGCAGGCCGTGTTGACTTTACTGCCAATTCACATCATCAGTGACAACTGCGTTGCGAAAAATATGAGGCTAATTATGCAAAACCCTCGAGTAAATATTAAATGGCGAAATTACAGTGGTAAAACAGTTTCACATAGTAATTGAAGTTTACATATGTTGTCGAGTTGTTAAATATGATAAAATTAAATTTATAAAATAACGAATTAAATATAAAAATAAAATTATTATTGTTAGAATATAACAACTAGAAATAATTTAGAATTCAACCGAAATTTCGGTTTTGGATTCGGTTACGGTCAGTTTTGGTAAAAAATCAGGGTTTTGTTTTGTTTTCGGTTTCGGCCAAAATTAAGAGAGAAAAATTCAGTAAGTAAGCCGAAACTAATTTGCAACGCACCGGCGAACGTTCGAGAAGTTATGTTATAAAATATTGAATATTTTAATAAAATATTATTTTATAGAATATTTTAATAAAATTATATTATTATTTATTAATTATTAAATTATATTATATTATTTATTAAGAAGATATTATTAAATCTAATTTTTAAAAGAATATATAAGTTTCACACATTTTCCTACGATTTTCTGAAAATCATACGGCTTTTGTAAGACTTATCCAACAGTTTCGGTTTCGGTTTTGGCCGAAACTGAAAAAGCGGTTTCGATCGGACTCTAAATTAACAACGAAGTATAACTACAATGTTGCAACATCTTAACTATGAAACAATTTTTTGTGAATTTTCTTTGTATTGTCTGTTTTACCTGAGTTTTTTGTGCGTTGCAAAGGACAGGAAAGTCTCGATTAGTGTTCCCAAAAAAACCCGAAAATTTTTTTTCGTATCTTATGATATTTTCTCTTGGCAAAGTATCGTGACATTCATCCCTGGCACGTGGATTATCCATCCGTGCTCGGAAACGAGAATTCCCGTCTAAAAGTATACGTGTTCTTTATTTCCAGCCTGGCGAGCTCTGTCCCTCGGAGGAGCCCCGTGAGTGAAAGGAAACGCGGAAACGGAGCGGGCTTCCCTCCGGCAATTACCGAGACGATCTTTCACGTCGCCCGGAAAGCGGAGCTTGGGGATAAGGATCGACGAATGGGAATTTATACGTGAGTAAACATATGGTATCACATAAATACCGAACGAACAATAAGAAACGGAGATTAATCGCCGTGTGTCGGGTACAACGCGCGACACATAAGCGGGTAGAGTTATGCAAATAAGTCGCCTTCGTGTTTCAACCTAGAACGAGAACTAATTCGTCGAGATAAACGCGCGAAACTTCGATTATCAGCATATCGATTATCAGCTATGAATATGTCGAAGTATACGTCGAATTTTATATGCGATAATTGTTACATTGTGCGCGATTTTGTAATAATTATCTTTTTTACGTTAAATGTATTATAAATATAGAGTAACGTCGTTATTTTTTAAATTTAAAACACGCCGTTGTTCGCGAACCGAGAAGTTTCGCGCGTTTAACTCGACGAATTAGTTCTCGTTCTATAGGTTGAAACACGAAGTGACTTATTTGCATAACTCTGTGCCCCACTATGTCGCGTTGTACCAACACACGGCGATTAATCCCCGTTTAACAACGATAAATGCGGTTGTCGTTAATTCGTTTCGCCGCAGTTTTACGACCCGATATTCACATCGCCCGTGTTAAAACGTTCGAGCTGGAGAGCGATGCTAAAAAATGGTGCGCAGCTTGACGCAATTAGGCTTGTCTCGCGGAGAGCCAATGACCTTGTTACCGATTGAATGCAATCGGAAACGGCTCCGCGACTGCGCGTGCGGCATGATTTGCACTTTGCGCAACCGTTTAACATACTTTTGTACAGGCTCCATTGATAATAATTTACTCTTTCGCGCGATCAGTATGCCGCGATACGTAAATCGATTCGACTTGGCATTGAATCGCAAAACAGTGGCAAAAGTTTGAGAAATCTGGCGTTGTAATTCGTAATTTTTACATTATGCTTTAGTTACAGAACAATTGACAAAAATCATGATTGGCGTAGAAAAATTGAGACAAGTCCATGAACAAGTTAATTCTCAGAATAAAAAAGAAAACAATCCAGTACTGAACTGTAATATGCAATCGTGATATGCAATATATTTTCCTTATTGTCAGCTTAAAAATTATAAAAATTAGACTGCTTTTTGACCATGCATCTAATTTTAAAAAATTTATCGTTAAAATATTTATGGATAATCTTGAGATATCTTGAATGTTAAAGTTTATGGATAATTACGGGATGTAATGACATTTTTAAATATCATTAAAAAAAGAATTTCTATTTGGAGCGCAACCATATTATGCTAACGCCGTTAAAATTACATGATATTATATGAGTTATTGCATGAACATATACAAGGTGAGAATTGAGAAGTTGGTGGAACTAAATAGTTATTTTGTAACTAGTTATCTTGTGTAATGAGTGAACAAAATAAAATGAATTAAATAGTATATTATAGAGATAAGACATTTTTGTTATATAATATAAAAAATACATATATAAATTTATAACAATAAATATAAAACAAAAAATCTAAAAATCACCAGTAATTTGATTGGTTTTGCGAATATTCTCAGAATCAATGATTTGAACCGGTCACACATGCAATATTTTTGACATTTTTATAATATTTATTTTTCTAGAATTATAGATACTTATATATGCTTTTTGCACTACATGCTACAATTAAAATAACAGATTCTTGTACAGAAGATTTCTTGTACAGAATAACATTTAATTTATCTCATTCTGTTTATTTATTACTATATGCTAATAAAAGTAATATTTAATTTCAGTAACTTCTGAATTGTCACTTGGTATGCATTTATGAATTAATTTTTTTTGTCCAAGTCACGGCGAGACACGTAAAGTATGTTTAATCCGTCTTGAGAACTTTGAATGTCACACGAACGATGGAAAGCAAACATAGTGCATGGTCACAAACGTGCGCACACTGGACCACACTTGCAGGTATGCGATGTATGCGAGTAGTTTTTGAGCGGAGAAAACCCAACAAAAGATGCCCCGTACACGGCAACTTTTCCACGTGTGGTTTATGTATGACCATTGAAATTTTTCCCACTGAAAGATTTATGTGCGTGTGAATAACGCGAGAATTTCCCGTGGTGGTCATTCAACGATAATAAAGGTGAAACAAGTGATTTCGACGAAGCTCGAAAAACTCGATTGAACTTCAACTTTTCGCGTCGTAACAACGCATCGGAATTAAAAATCGAAGCGTTAATCCGTCGTGAGAATCATTCTTTCCATCCGTTTCAGTAGATTAATGCCTATTAGCGTCGCTTATTAACGTCGCAATTCTGCTCGTTCTCGCGCATCGCGTTATTATACATAATTGACAGGCGAACTGATTAATCATATTGCAACCGCATTTCGATTAATAATAAAAGCGTACTCCGCGTTGACCAAAATTAAATGAAACTCATTAAATTTGTGTGTTTTACATCCCGCGTTGTATTTATGGGCTCGCGGTCGACAATCGGAGCGAATTCCAGATATCGAGAGGGATGATGAACGGAGCGACGGGTAGTGCGTATACACGCCGTTATCGTGCGTGCACGCGAGAGCCGGAAGATATTCGAATAATATAAATAACAAAATCCATGTATCTCAGTTACACGCGAGAACCGGACGCGGCGCGGCGCATCGCTGCCGCGCAGTGGTGCGCCCGCGACGTAGTCTGCGATGGGGGCTGGCTTACGATGATGGGAGAAACGAGGACGGGCGATTTGTAAGCGCGAGCTCTGTGTACATTGAATTTAAATTATTCCTCGCATCCCCCCACGCGCGGACACGAGCGTTAAAAAGGACACATTATGCGCCGCGAAAGTACTCGGACGCATGCTTACGCCCGCGGCTGGATTTAGGTCCCTGTCTCATTTACAACGTGACAGAAACAAAATCGAGAAGTATAAGCGAGTGTGAATGGAAGAGCAAAAAGTTGACACGGAAGCACTGTCAGAGGTAAAAATTTCGAAAGAAGCTGCTGTCCTGCGTGAAATAGTGAACTAATGATAGACCTATTTATTTACTTTTTGAAAAGAGAGAAGAATGGAAAAAATGATTGTTACTTTCACACACATATTGGCGTTATGCATCTTATCTTAAGGGGGGAGCCTGGTTTAGCACGCTAAAAAATTAGGTGATTTTTGGAATTTTTTTAAGGAAATTATACAACCAATTCTTTTGAACTTTATATAGGATAATTTCTTATACTATTGAACTAACAAAAAATATTTTCTTACCAAAAAAAAGTATTTATCATGCAAGTAATAATAACTTTTTATTCGGCGCGTCGGCGGGCGGCATGCAATGTAGCGTTGGTTGTATTTGTCTGAAATAAAAAATCTAAAAAGATTATTGTTTATTAAGAGTTTACGCATTAACTTAACCTATTTTTAAAGAAAATAATGCGAAATTGTGAAAATCCCGACACTTGGAAAAGAAGGTAGCGATTTTGACAAAAAATTGTTCGTGTTTATTATGCATTAAACATTATTTAATTAAATAATATTATTATAAACTGTGGTTCAAGTTATTGGGGAAGTATTTGTGCAGATGTGTGCAAAGGCCCAAGTCAATCGGATAAATAGTTTTTGAGTTATCTTACACGCCGCCAAACACCGTCACCGTCGAATAAATGTTATTATTACTTGCATAATAAATACTTTTTTCTAGCAAAAAAATATTTTTTTGTTAATTCAATAGTAAGAAATTGCCCTATAAAGTTCAAAAGGATTGGTTGGGTTTCTTAAAAAAAATTTTCAAAAATCACCTAATTTTTTAGCGTGCTAAAAGGTTTCCCCCTTAAACAATATCTGCTAATTTTCAAATTTTATTATCATTATTCGATACTACTTGATTATTTCTCACAGTTGCTATTCGTATAGGTAATCAGAAATCGACAACTATAAATTTTAAGTTTCCGAATAGTTTTTTGTTTAGAAACGCTCGCTTTAATAAAATCTCCGTTATCTAATTTCAAGTACTTCGAGGAGGGCTGATAAAAATTTACAAGCATCTCGAAGAGTTTATATTTACCCGCTTTCGTAAGTGATTCTTCGGCTATTCACAAAAGCTTTTCAGACTCTCCGCCGACCGTTTTCGTATCGGCCACGTTCCGCGGTCCTTTGAATATCGTGAACAAAAAAAAGAGAAAAGAAAAAACGCCATGCCGAACTCGCTCGTCCTGAACGCGCAACACCTGTTGAATCATTAGCTCGTCTGCGAGCTTAACGAGAATGGCAGGTAAGTCAGTGAATGACACGGTCGCGCAGTACGCGTTTACGAGCTGTCTGTCTAATTGGCACGCACCCGTTTTTAAAAGTGCGGTCGTCGTTGTTGTCATCGTCCGTTCCGCTTATGATTGTCGCGTCATAACGGAAACGCGCTACAAAACATTAATTAATCGAACCTAATCGTAATAAAAATGTCCTAATTTACAATGTAAGAAAGGAAACTGCTAAAGATATTTAAAACTCTTCATAGGTGTGTAACTTCGCTTATTCATGAAAGATTAAATTCGCTTTTTCGGTCACGAAATGATATCTTTAAAGCTGACAAAGAAACGAGCTATATTGCAAAAGTGACAAGAACTTCACTTAACGAAAAATCACGTTTGAAATAGGTGTACTAGATATTCAAATCTTAAGATTGTATGGATTTTGTACCCGATCTAGGCCGGAATATGTTACAAAATAAGAACTTTGAGCGCTGTTGTTGGAGATTTTAAAAATTACTAGAAACAAACTTTCCTTATTTTGTTTCATACAATATGAATCTGCAATAAAACAACAATTCCATTGAAAAAATCAATCTGTGGGCTTTATTGAGCTCAAAGTAAGTTTTGGACTTACAAGGAAAGGGACCGAGTGTCCCCCTCCGATTTTGATGAGCTTTTAATATGTTATTTTCTAGACAAAAACCAAGAATTAAGTTATTGCATATTCTTACGCACAAGGGTTGAAACACCCCTTAGAAAAAAATCGGTTTTTTTATTTTAATACGAATATTATCGAAACTACGAGAGATAGAAAAAAATGTTTTGAACAAAAGTTGAATGGGTTTAAGAGTACTTTCTAATTATAATTTTAAATAATTTTTTTATTGTTAATTCTTTTGTTTACTCCCACTATCAACAATAAAAAATTATTTTAAATTATAATTATAAAGTACTCTTAAAGCCATTCAACTTTTGTTCAGAACATTTTTTTCTATCTCTCGTAGTTTCGATGATATTCGCATTGAAATAAAAAAACTTATTTTTTTCTATAAGGTGTTTCCTCTTAAAAATGCGCAAGAGCACGAATATGTGGTAGCTTAATTCTTGGTTTTGTCTAGAGAATAACATATTAAAAGCTCATCAAAATCGGAGGGGGACAATTCGGTCCCTTGTTAGAATCTAAGTAAATAGATCATCTGATGGCACTCTTCAAACCTTATAACTTTTATTCGAAAGATTTTTTTCAAAAATGTATTGTTTTCGAGACATTTTGATGTTTAAATTAACATTAAATATACACACTGGGGTCCGCCGGGACTCCAGCAAAACTTTCTCGGTTTGGTTTCTAAAATTGAAAGAGGAGGGGTTTGAGATATTGACGTAAAAAAAGTTTGGGATTTCCTCAATAGAAAGACGTGTTGACACGCGGCAATTGCCGTTCAACAACCGAGCAGTGAATAGTCCCCGAGACTGCTTGCAGTTTTGTTAAAAAATTAAAATATCGGATCGCCAAATTTTTTTCTTACTATTTTAAGTATGCCCTTTCAGAATTTTTAAGGATTTTTCAAATCGGTCTATAAACAAAAGAGATATGATTTTTTGTAAAAAGGTGCTAAATCGATATTTTGTCATGTTTTTGAACTTTCCTTTTTCTTTGAACCCGTATATCTTGGAGGTCCTTAATTTCTTCGAATTATTCTATCGACTTTTAAACATTGTGGGCTTGTTCCTTAGGCGATTCTCTATCTTGATCGATTGGAAAAAAATTAATTGAAATATATCCATTTTTACTAGAGTTACAGTAATAAATATGGATAGGATGCCCCGGGATGCCAGTGTGTATACGACGTCGTCAAAAAAACAGTGTGTATACCTAGGGTTAAAATGGCCAAACATGTTCCGGCTCAAATCAGGTATAGAGTCCCAAGAATCCTAAGGATCCTTTGCAGGAGTTCATAGGATCCCAAAATTTGACCATCTAAAATATCGATTTCAAACGCGATCTTTGAATGCTTGCTAACATGTTTTTAGTTTTTTTAAATACCTTTTTGCAATATAGCTCGTTCCTTTGTGAGTTTTTTCGGCTTTTCAAAAATAATACATCTCTGCACAGTAAACTACTCATTCTCGAAGTGTAGATGTGAATATAACTTACGTAAAAGAAAAGTTTATTTCTGATAGATTTATTATTACAGCTTATGAAATTGATATATTTACTCGGTTACACACAACCACTAATTTCGAGTCATTGAAATGTCAGGAGATGCGGTTATCCCTCCCTTTCCCTACCCTTTCTCACCCTCTTTCTGGCAAGCTCGTGAGAAACTCGATTCCCCGTATCGGACTACGCATTGAAGATCGAGGACTGCGAACTGGAGATTAGGATTTAACCAATTAGAACGAAACGGAATAAAATTAAAATTATCTGATTGGTCTAATTCTGATCTTCAATGTGTAATCCTCAGTATTTAATAATCTGACACGAGGTTAACAACTTCCGAGACAGGCGGTGAAGTTTCGGCCAATGTTACGTTCAAACGGCGGCGAGAATGTCACCGCGCGACGAATAAACTGTTGAATCGCGCCACCCGTATAGAATCAGTTTAAATCAACCGTTGGTATATCTTCACAGCGTCTTGCAACTTCGTTTGTCTTATTCGTGCTTTTTCGCCAGTTACCTGGTTGTTCCTTGGCTCAGCGACAATTTGCCCCGACTTTAACGAAGAAAGTTCGATGTTTACTTCGTTTCGCTGGGCATCGCTTCCACTAACACGATTTTGTCTACTTTCTTTACCTTTTCCATTTGTATTCCTCATTCAAATTTAGTGTAATGAAACGAATGAGTACTAGTTCGGTTATCTCTAAGATGAACTAAAGAAGATTGTTAACAGACGATACGCACAATTTGATTACAATATATATTATAATTTATATTTAGTATATTAATAATGGCGGTATGTTATACATTTATCATGCGTAGATGATCATCCCGATGTTATACGATTCGTATAACATCGGATGCTACTATAATAACTATCAATTTGATGTTAACAATTCAGGAATAAGTCTATTAGCAGCAAATTACGTTAAACGCATGTCGATAATGACGTAACAAGGTGAATCGTGACGCGATGATTATCTCCAGATTGGCATTCGGCCGATAATTGAAACGAGGAGGGGATAGAGAGGAGATCTCACGTAAAGAACTCCATTATGCCTGCTGCTCTTAACGACCGACACGTTTGCTTCGCTGTGGTGCGATAAATCGCGTCGCATTCGATCGCGCGTTCGCGCTCCTCCGGCCTCTTCTTTGCCCTCGTTAAAAGGTTTACCGTCTCTCTTCC
>NW_012026789.1:5505444-5506308 GCF_000956235.1 Wasmannia auropunctata | reverse complement strand
CGCTTCTCTTTTACCTCGTACGTTTGCCTTTTGAGCGTCGCCCGGTGATTTAAACGGCATGGAGGTGGACCGGAGCGCGCATTACGCTTGTCGCAATAGTAATTGCTGAGCGCGCTTTATAAAGGACCAACCAGCCTCGCCGCCGCCGCTTCTCCCCTTTTCTCTCCCTATCTCGCTCATTCTCGTCTGTCTCTTTTTCGCTTTTCACGGTTCGCGTACGTTGGCGAAGGCGAACGTATACGACAAGAGAGGGAGGGAGAAAGAGCGAGAGAGAGAGAAAGACGCGCTGCTCTGTGCTGCTCATTATACGATACGAGGGTGTCCGCCATGTATTCTCGTTCTGCCCGCGCACATGTACAATGCGCCGTAATAACGCCGTCCAAAAGTCAGCTCTATTCTGCGGAAATAGAAGGAATTCGCCGCTCGGCTCTCTCAGCATTAAGTTCCTCCGGACTTAAACGGAAACGTGACGTGCACGTAACTTTTAGCGTCCGTGTTATCCGTATTACGTCGTACGAGATCGCGCGAGATTGCAATTTCTCGGGCGGTTGCAGCAGCAGCGCAATATATTTCAATTTCTTTATTGTTTAACTGTCGATACCTCCGATCGCGTCGGTGAGGGTGGTCGGATGGAGGAGAGGAGACGTTTTTCTTGTTTCGTCCTCCGATATCTATAGACGGACATCTGCTAAGGCTGAAACATCTTACACATCGTCTATAAAAAGAGACTTCTTGCTTCTCGGCGTCGCGTGTAAACCGCGTTTCGCGTTCGAAAAGCTCGCACAAATATCTCGTCCTAGGGGTAAAACGGTCATCACCGGGGCGACGTCGAATGGAAGAGGGGAGAGAGAGAGAGAGAGAGAG
>NW_012026789.1:5454617-5505424 GCF_000956235.1 Wasmannia auropunctata | reverse complement strand
GGGGGGGGGGGACGTGCATGCGTGCGTGCGCGCCTCTCGCATGTGCGATGCGTCATTTTGGTTGAAACTGGTACCACGCGGGAGGAGATGCACGCGCGCGCGGGGTGAATGCACTTGCGCGCGCGCGCGCGCGCGCACAAGAGACAGATGTAGAGAACGAGAAAGGGAGGAAAGAGAGGGAGAGAGAAAAAGCGAGAGCGCCGCGACTGCGATGGGAAAGGCGGGTGAAGCGGGAGAGAAACAGACGGGACAGAGGAGGTAGACGGGCGAGGGAGCGAGGGAGCGCGAGAAATTGTAAAAGTGAGACGACCGACCATCGATCCGGACTGCACTTCCCCGGACTGCACCCTAACCGCCAAAACAGAGAAGCGTATGGCCGTTGAACGCCTCTTCATCCTCATCACAGCCCCAACTGAGTTATCTTATCTCTTTAGCTCCGGTTACGTTGACAGCGCGAAAGTTAAATAAACCAAACTCCGGCTTTCTTTGTCGGATGATAAACTGTACCTGCCGATATCGGGTGTCGAATTATTGATATAACGCGAAGAAGTTATCTAGAGCAGAGATAGGAGGATATTGTATTTTCTTGCTGATCTATTAAGGTTATAATATAATATAACAAATCGATTGTATCGTAGAATTGTATACTACATATATTGTATTATTGTTTATTGCTGTCACGTTGTTCGGTGAACGAGAATGCCGCCGACAAATGTCGTTAACGCGGAATAACGTAATATGTACAGAACTTGTTTTGTAATTTACCAGGTACAGCGTAGTTACTCGAGTGCCGATCGAGTTTACAATGGTCCGGCATTGGTATTGGTGTTGATTGGGACCTCTGATTCTCGTGGGAGACAATAATGTGCTTTAAGTTTACCGTGATATTATTCACAGTTAGGGAACGGCGTCGATTGGAATTTAGAAGCAATCGGCCAATAGGGATACAGGATCGAAGGAGTCGTTTCTAGGAATTCCAGGAATTCAGGGATTTGGAGAATGACCATCTATATAGATCTATAGATCCGACAGTTTCTGAAAAACCGCCTTACGATTGTATTGTTAATTGAAAATCATATACTTATTTAATATAATTTTACAGTATAAGCGTCATTATTTGTGAAATTAGATATTGTGTTTAATTTTGTTAAAAATCTGAAAAGTATTAAGTTGAGATTTTTTACAAAAACAAAATCCGAGAGGCATTTCTGTGTCGACGAATAATTTGTGATGCTACATATTGTACTGTTGATCGCGCGTGATAACTGAGATTACAAACAAAAACGTAAATTATAATTACTATACCGAAAATTAACTTTTTCCTGCCAATAAAGGATTTTAAAGCGAAATTACATTGAGCGAAAACGAAGCGAACAAAATTTTATAAAGGTTTTATTGCTCGATCCAATCTACCTGTTGTTACATTGTTATTTAGACCGTAACAGATAAAAGACAAAATAGAATGGGATAGAGTAAAATAGTGGAAACAGAAATGTGTTAAACAGGAAAAAGATATATGTTTCACTGGTTGGTTGTATTAGAGTATTTAACGGAAATTCTTACCTTCCTTATAATTGTGGGATCAGATTCTCATCTCGGTATGAAAACGAGATTATTACGCGCGTTATCGCGAGCAATGAAAGTATCGTGCGTGTGAGGCATCGCAATTCACGACGGGATAAAGCACGAACGATTGGACGGAGTGCACGGTGTAATGATTAACGATAACAGCTGTATTTACGGATGGTGGGAACGTGGTGGATACACTTTTTGCATTTATTTCGCGACCGCGAGCGGATGAGAGGGAGAGTTCCATTTTATTTATTTCGCGAGATATGCAGCGCCCGGTCTCCCTTCGCCGCCGCCGCCGTCGCCACCGCCGTCGCCGCGCAAGTTTGTCTGCTAAGCTCGTTGAATCGAATTGAAAAAGTTCCGATATATTTCCCGGTTTTGTTGAAGGGGAAATATTGAGATACACCACGTACGGAGCGCGCCTCGTCGCGTTGTGCCGCGCGGAATAAATCGTCGCGATTGAATATATTTCTTGTCGATCTTCCCGGACGACTAGACGCATAAAACGGTACGGCGATAAGCCGTGAATTTCGTTCGTGTGTTATTTCGCGTGCTCGAGCCTGTGTACAATGCCACTCTTTTTAATCCCGTCACTCTATTAACCGAAGAGACGTCTCTCGGGAGGAGATATTGTTGTAAATGTTTGTTTCAAACTTTTAAGCAAACGTTGTTGTTGATTTAAAATGATAATATATGGCGAATTTTATAAGGATATTTATTTACATGTTTTTTTTTGCTACTTTTGGTAATGTTTTTTTGAAAATTTCTCGAAAGGGATATCGAAGACGACAATTCGCGAAGTTCAATTACGTTTCTTCGTGAAGATATTGAGTTTAATTTAATGCCATGTATTAGGTATACAATCTTCAAAAGTAATCAGCAAAGATTTTTGAATATACCGATTCTCGATGTTCGAGCTTGGCACGATAATTAAATCCACTTGATCACTGCTCGGCGTATATATTTGGAGGCCCGTGAGCTTTGAGCTCGTAAAGTCCATGAACTGTCGAACGCGAACCAATTACCGTAACTAATTAGCCATTTGGGCTTCGGGAGCTTTAGACTTCGCTAAGTGAGCGCACGACTATTGCGCGAACGGGAATGAAAACGGACGGGAGAAGGCGGGTTCCCGGGAGTAAGGAGAGAGAGAGAGAGAGAGAGAGAGAGAAAGAGAGACGAGGAGGATCCCGCGTTATAGATGTAGACTTAGGGTACTCGCGAGGCCTTTCTTGCGGTTTAATCCTGTTGTTGCGCGTCAAGGCCTTAAATTACGCTCCGCAGTAAACGGTAACGATTTCGCTCTTTACGTTATTTTCGTATCCATATATTGTACAAATGTACACCACCACACGGTGTTTGCTTTTGCAGCACTATTTTGTAATCTCCCCGCTCGTTACCGCGTCCTGACGAGCATCGGGGCTTTTTGTTACGCGCCGTGCCGCGCCGCGCCGCCGTCGAGAACAGGATCGCGGACGCTAATTAATATCCGCGGGAGACCGAGCGGAGGAGCAGCTCGTCCAGGAGGCGCCTGGCGCGCGAGGCAGGATCCATTGTGGGATTAAATAAGAGCATCTAAAACCGAGGGCCCGAAATGACGATGTCACTGTCGACTTAACTGCCGCAAACAGACACCCTGATCGATGATCGTGTGCTCTCGCGTGAATCGACGTAATCTATCGTATTTGCGCGAGGCACCTTGAACGAAGACAGCTTGACGGCGCGGGCGAATATTCGCTTTCCACAGCGATTGTTTTAACCGTCGTGCGTAACATCATTTATAATTTCAATTAATTAATGTAAATATTTATATTCGGATAATCTCAAATATAAGTCTGCCTTTTCGGAAATTGATATTTGTTTGTTTATGATTGATGTACAAAATCTAATTTTGTGTTTGCGTATACATTTTCACGAAGGATTACAAATTGAAGGATTATAAATTATATATTTCTATAAAACATTCCTAAAAATAATTTTATGATAACTATACATTTTTTAAATAAAGGAGGCACATAAGGACAGGGAAAGGGGTAAAGAAACGGTTTTTTTTAAATTGACTTGCGTAAATCATAAATCGGTTTGCGACTGCCGGAGTTCTACAGCAGCAGCTGGATCAGATCCGAGAGAGAGGAAGGGGATTTGGGGAGGATGTGGGCAAGAGCGGAATGCGGAGCGGGAGCTCCGCTTAACACAACGAACTATGCTATGCACTAATGCATAAACATAGCGCATGCTCCCGGGTTCGCCGACAGAAGCGATTTCCGTATGGCTGCCTGTACCAATTAGCATCTACGACAATTAAGCACGGAACACGATATCGAGAACTTATGGGAGGTAGAATATTTCACTCGATTTTGACATAAAATTTTATTTTGTTTATCATTTACGAGTTTGATCAGTTATTTATATATAACGCTTATCGATTTAATTGCATTTGAAAATATTTAGTTTTTTTTTATAGAGTTAAAAAAATTTTAAGAGAATAAAATTTTAAAAATAATATTAATAGAGAAATAAGAAAGATTATATTTAATGGGTACAAATATTTTATTAGCATCGTACTTTTATGACTTTTATAATTTACGTATCGCGCATGTATTTCTTGTACCAACGCTAATTGAGTTCTCGTAAATGTCTGTAGACATTTCATATTTTCGCGCGGAAAGAAGTTTCTTTCGGTGGCTCATCAAGAAGTTTCTTCGTAAAACGTCGTAAAGAGTAAGGCGAGCAAAAAGTCCGTGCCATAGGAAACACGCGCGATCGTGTGAGGCAATTGATTGTTCCGTGGTTTCATAAACAGTTGGTTTAAGCGAGCGACTATCACGAGCCTTTGGACGTGGAGAAGGATTCGCGATTATACGCGACCGTAAATACGAGGAGCGCAATTGTATCGTAAAATCGTCCGTTCGCTTGTTGCTCGGCTAATTCTTAACGGTAATATTTATTAAACGCGATTTATGCAATGTGAGCGTTGCTCGAGGGGAAGTTCCGAGTTCATTATCAGTCGAGAATTCTGAGGAGTGCAACGCCGCCGAAAAGGAACGACATAGAGGAAACCGCGCGGGTATCGATCGAACGCATTCTGAAACTTCCTGACAATCTTTTCACTTATCCGAAGCTCTTTCGACTGAGAGTTTATGAGATATCGATAGTTTCTTATCGATATTTTGATCTATCGCCCGCGTTTTCACATAATGCACGTTCGACCAGTTCGCATTCGGAAGGAAAGAACTTTGTAACTCATCGTCGTTTCTCCGCCTCAGAATATCGGATCCATTGCTAGCGTCTTTGTTTACGGTGATTTTCTTGCAAGACGGTTCCGTCGACGACGACCTGAACGACGACGACGACGACGACGACGACGACGAGGAGTAAGTAAGTTTCTGACGGGAAATCGATGTCTAAGCGCCATCGTGCCCGGCGACGGCTGCTACGGTAGATTGTGTAAGCTGGTTACAACGTGCGCTGCACGTAATAACGTCGGTGGGCAGGGTCGTTTTACCCGTTAGGTACTTTAAGCGCGATTCCTGGGGTCTGCAAAAGAGTTTGTAATCCGTACGACAATTTTCCCATTTTCAACTACAAGCAGAAAATTGTAGAGGCATATTTTGTTACAAACGTATATGCGATATCTTGCGTAAACTGATCAAAGATTAATCAAAGTATCTGTTTTTTCTTGTTTCTATTTCTAAAATTAATTAAAAAAAAAATTTTAGAGGAATTTTGTGCGTTAAAATAGCTTATTATTATTGTTATTGTTAACTGTAGTGTTTATTTAATTCTTAAAATGTTTGTATACTTGTAATTAAAATAGATTATATTTTAGTCGAACTTGAGATGCCGTAAAAAAATTCAATTTTTTACACTGTATAAGTTTTCCAATATTATAAAATAGTTAAAAAATATTCGAAATTTTAAAACAATAGTTTATGAAGTTGAAATAGAAAAGTTACATATTTTTTAATGATGTATTTTGTTTAGGATAGGAAATGAAGGCATTTTAAGATGATAAGTCGATGCTTATGATTTGTGAAGGAAACGACCCTGGATTTAATTATATTCTGCTTTTAAAGTTGTTCAAGGAGAAAAGGGCTATGTCTCTCTTTTTCTCTCCATCTCATCATTTCCTTCCTTCCCCTCTTAGAAATCTCGATCGCGGTTTTTATTAGCGTGGGATATGCGGAGCAAGCAATTTATCGCCGGCCGTGTTGAAAACGCGAAAACCGGCGCGGCGAGATTTACGCCGTATTTATGCATTACGACATAACTCTTCCGCGTTACGGACTGACGATGAAATAACGTCGGGCCCGGGGATTCGAAGGTGTTGTCCCGCGCACAGCGCGAAAACGAAAAACGCCAGAGAATTCGCGCGAGGCGAGCAACGTCCATAAATAACGTCATGAAGAATAATCGATCGGAGTATCGACGCGCCGCGGTTATCACGGCAAACAACCCAACGAATAAAACAGGATCGACGAGTGAAGTAGATTAAAAAATAACACGAACAAAAGGGTGGAAAAAAAAAAGAAATGAAGACAAAATAACGTAGCCGGCGAAAAACGGAAATGGTAGCCGCGCGGTAAATTAATAATTCCTTCGATACCGTAAATCGCAATACGCCGTGCGCCGTTTCGAAGTCGTCGCCGCGCCGCGCCGCACCGCGCCGTTGCCGCATGTCTATAGTACATATACAACGGTCTCAGCGTTTCATCGCGCGCGCGCTCGTGTGTTACATTACGGGGCAACACACGTGCATGCGCACTCGAAGAAACACGTGGAACGTGGAACTCGGCGAAACCATATTTTCCAAACGCGGCGCGGCGCGACCGGCCGGGAGGATGAGGAGGAGGAGGAGGAGAAGGGAGGTGGAAGCGCACCGACAAATTATTAACGTGCCCATCGGGGCTCCGACTACGTAAATTCTCTCGCGCGGGGCCCTCGCATACGCTCGAGAGCGATTTAAATAGAGTATAGACTGTGAATTCGCTGGATCGCGCGCGGAGGAGGAGGAAGAGGAGCAGGGACCCGCGACCTCTCTCTCGCTGTCGGAAGACACGTCTCCCTCTGCGACGACAGCGAAAGACGTCCGCTGCCGGAATCACCGTACGCGCCGCGGGCATGAAAATCACAGTGGACGGTAATTCGCCGGCGTGACGGATATTCTGAAAATAGACAACCGGTCCGTATCGTTTCCTCCGATCTCTCCGTTTGGCCATCTGTTAGATAACGGCAGGAGGAGAGGTCACGCGTCGTCGTGATTTTCTATACACGCGTTCGTCAATTTTACAACTGCTGCTTCTCACTCTCTTCGGGCATAATACCTATTAGTATACGTCACGAAGATCCGCTTGTAAAGTTGGATTTACAGTGGCAGTTGTTCTTGAAAGGCTTGCAATAACGAGCTTTTAATTTAATATTAGGAACTGTTTCCATTAACGTTCGGTAAAGTAAGCTGCGATTTAATCAATTCTCTGTCTTCTCCTAGAATTAAGTGGAAACAGAAAATTGATTAAATTTTCACAGTTAGCTTCAAGTGATATTTGTGGAGACGACTCTGTATCTCTCGAAAGGATAACATTTCGCATGCATACTCTTGTCTTCTTTAATCTAAATTTAAATCTTCTTTCGACTGCTTTATTCGCTCCTTTACGCTCATAATGTCTCTAATAATTCAACGGATGTTGAAATTAAATAACGACGCGGACGAACGGGGCTTTTATTACCTATTTGCACGTTAGTAAAAAATAATGTGCTTTGGAAAATTTCCAGCTTCGGAAACATAACCACGCGCGCTTCGAACCCGAAGAGCATTACAATATTACGTCATCGTGTTGTGCTCTTGCGGTTTACGAGCTCGAAGCGCGTAATGTATATCCCGACGGCGCGCGGCGCGGCGTGGCGTGCCGTAGCGGGCACGATGTGAAATAGCGTGCTTTTAGCGAACGGGGAATAACAAATAAGCCGTAATAAAGCAGCGGGGATGCATCGGCTTGGCGCGCGATCTTTCCCGGTAACTTACTGTACTCGGACCCTCGGCTGCATGGGAAAGGGTTAAAGGGTCAACCTGCGTCCCTTCGTTCGGCTAGCCTTAGAAATGGCTTTTCCATGGAAAACCGCTACTTTGAGCGTATAATACACACAACGCCGGTGTATTTCTTCAGTTACAAATACACGCGTGTATCGCGGTGTGCTTGACGTTTTACCTTTGACCTTACCTTTACAGTCGTAAATCGGAGAGAGGGAGGGGGGAGAGGTTTTGCTAAACGAAATTGCACGAATTTGTACGTAGATTATACCTTATACACAGTGCACTCGTGACTGTTGTGTGTATATATAACGCTTCGATGGTCGCCGCTAAACAGATTCGACACAGGGAGGGCTTTGTGCAAGATTTCGGACTTTATCGCGGTGCACAAAGGATGCACCACCCGGAGGATTAACCGCACGGCATCCTCGCGGACCAGCTCGCTTGCGGTCGATCAACGTCGCGGAAACTTGGCGGATCGTCCCTTTACGTGGCCTGCGAATTGTCGGGGCATAGCGTTATCGATCGACGCGGCGAGGGTAAATGTATACGTAAAAGGCCAAGAAGAAATGCTTCCGCGAGGAAGCGCCGTTGCATAAAGAAGCGGCGAGCCAGAGCTTCGAGGATGGGAAACGAGGGGGAACGGTTGGGGAGGGCGGAAAATTGCGAAGCCATAGCAATAAACTGTACCCGGGGCTCTCTCGCAGGCGTTCGCTGGCCCATACCTCGCATCTCTATACGACGCGACGGTATTCTTCCGACCGCGACGTTAGGGATAATTTGCGCGTACTCTCTTTTGTGTCTTTTTTATCGTCGCTTGCGCGTTGCTCTCTAACAAATTTGATTTTCACGAATTGATTGACGAGATCTTGATATTTTCGAGAAGAATCAGTCATTCCATAATTTTTCAGCTGTTTTAATTTATTTACATTGATACAGGGAAATAACGATTTTGTTGAAAGGTATAAAAATTTTGATGAAAACAGATCTGAAAATAATTTTTTGTTGAATCATCAAAATAATTTGTTGGAATGATCAAAACTGATATGCTATACAAAGTTTTGATATTCTAGCAATCATTTTGACTTTTGCACAAAATTATTTCACTATTGAACAAAAATTATTTTCAGATTCTGGATTCAGCAAAGTTGTTCTTTCCGTGTAATATTGCCTTTAATTTCATTATCTATCCATCCGACATCATTTAATAAGCCGACGGCGTACGATATCAGGAAATAGGCATGTACATCAATCACAATGGCATAAAGTGCGGATTTGAGAAAGGAGTTTCTTATCAATCTGCAGCAGTCCAATATCTTTGACTTAGCGCATTCCCGAAATCGTCGATTCAATTTCGCGCGTATTCCCCGTACGTGGTATATCGTCTCGGTCGCACCGCGAGCGAGTCCTTAAATTGAAAGTATCGATCCGATTGGTATCACCGAGTGGCAGCTTGACTTCGCGCGCGCGCTTCGTGCGAGCGAGAGGCGTATTTTCGAAAAGTACTGGGAAGAAGCGGATTATACGAAAGTGAATTGTTTTTCACGCGCAGTGATAAATTTAACGTTCGACGAGCGGCAGAGGTTCATTGCCGGGACAGGTGTAAAAAAAACACGATTTTTTGCGAGTAATTTCGGCAGCGGCTGGGAAAAATAAAGGCGGCGCTCGTAGACTTTCCGCGTTTCGAGGGCGTAGTGTGTGCGTGTGTGCCTCAGTCGCAGCGCGTACACATTGTTGCCGTAAAGCCGGTCGCGCGCGAGATCGATAACGGTGAGAACTCGAGGCGCGTGCACGCCTCTCTTTAACTGCTCGCTAGCACCTATGAATTATTTACCGCCGTCGTTATCGTTCGACGCCGTCGTCGTCGTAATCGTTGGCTCGATTCGGCCGGATCCACGATTCGGATTCGGCGCACGGACGATCCTTAACCCTTCGCCGAAATCGATCTCGTCGCTACGTGCTCCGCGGCTAATTTGCTCGCGAATCGTATCCGTCGCTCGGAGAGAGCGCTAGAGAGCGGGAGAGAGAGAGAAAGAGAGAGAGAGAGAGAGAGATGAGGCCGAGAGCGAGAGGCGACGAGGCCTAGCCAAGGCCATCTCGCGCGGATAAAAGCCGGGCGCAGTTTATTTATAGCTATCCTCGCGATAGGAATAACTGCCGCGGCGTTTACAATAACGCGTTCGTGTAACCTACGGTAACCTACGCACGAATTTCTTCGTCATTTTTGGATATGTAGAATTAAATTGGTCTTCATCTGTTTCCTTTGACTTGTACAGTCGTGGACAAATAGGTTGCAACACTTTTTTTATAGGTTTCAAAACGCACTAATATTTTGCAAATGCGAACCAAGTGATTGGTGTTATACTGTCTCTACATTAAAGATAATACATCGTGGTTTGCATTTGCAAAATATTAATTACCTACGTAAAATATATATTATGAATATATATTATGAATATTAAATATATATTACAGAAACCTATAAAAAAAAAGTCGCAACGTATTTGTCTACGACGACTGTACATACAAATGTCAAACATGCAATCGATCTTTTTAATCGATTAATTTAAAATGAGCGTCAAACGAGTCTCCGATTTTCTCGCGAATTGCGCGCGAAACATTTGCTACAAACACCAGCTCGCTTGCGTAACACTTTTATAGCTGTACATTAGGAACCGCAGATGTAATTAACTCGCTGCAATTAGCACTATTTTTCACGTTTACGCCGGCGACGTCGACGCGAAGCGTGATGAATTGTTAGACTCATCTCGACACGGTCGCACGAAGAGTATCTTACGAAGGAGGACAGCAGGAACGGAGACAATCGAGACTGCTAATGGGAAGATTAATTCGATCTTCTAGTCCGTGCACTTTTCATCTTTCTTCCGCCTTATTTTTCTTCTTCCGCTTCTTCTGATTTTATGATTTTTCTTTCTCACGGAGGAATCGCTGGGGGAGGAAGCGTCGTAAAAATTTCAACTTGGTCGGCTCGGCTTCTCAACGGTCGAAGAAGTTACGCTCAGTTCGGAAAATAGCGCCTTTTTTTGCCGCGCTCGGTGTTCGGCGCGTAACTTTCGCGTTTACATGTTTAGGAAACTAAAAATCGAGTTCCGTCAGATTTTTAACCCGCGGCAGCTAGTTATCACGCGTAATAAGCTTCCGTGGAATTTAATTATCATTATTTTCGTCTTATTAGTATCAAATTGGATTCATAATGCTCCTCCGCTCGGGTTGCTTCTGCTTATAATGTACGCGAAGTTAACGCAATAATTAATGGCATGTTATACCGCATGTGCGCGTAAAGTAACAATTAATTACATCATGGCTGCCGCTCGTGCGGCATATAATATAGTGCCGATATATTACAAACAATCGCTAATTGCCAACAACAACCGAACTTTCCTATTCCTCGTTATCAAACACTGCTCACATTGTTCTTCTTTTTTTTCGGCTCGTGTTTTACGAACGCGCGCGTCGTGGAAAGTATCGGATCGCGTATATATATGTATATACGTTTCCGCTAAATCGCAGGCGCAATCGCCGATCGAAGTGTAGCAGCAAGCGGGGCGGCACCAATACACTTCGCGCAGAAAGTAAAACAGTCTGTCAGATAAGTTGTAGCCACGGCCGGCGAGTGAATCGGATTTTAAATGAAAAACTGGCTCACGTACTTGCTTGCACTTGCTTCAGTTCGGTCCGCTCTAATCCTACTATCCGCCGGAAAACAGCTTCGTTCTTGCCGCGCTCGTCACTATACTTCTTCCAAGTTCATGACTTCTTAACTTCCCGCTCTCTTTATCTCATTTAATTCAAGGTGTTTTTTTTTTGTAAAACACATTTTAGCACATGGAGGATATCAGAATTTCTTAAATTTAGCCTTTAAATCGTTGTCATTGCAAAATAAGCGTTTGCAAGTTACGAATTGAATCTCGCACAAATTCAAGCTCGTCCCTTCTTGTTCCCATCTTTACCAGGCGTTCACCTGGCAATTTTTACGGTGCGCTGCACACACAGATACACGGATCCCTCATCTACAATTTATCCTGCGGGCAAAGGATACTTTCGACGCGGTTTTTTTTTATTGGCCACTATCCCCCAGCCGCTTCGATCGACCCTCTTTTATTAGTTTGACGTAAAGCACGTCGTTTACGTTATCGATTTTGTCGGCTTTTTCTACCACAGTGATTGTCGGAATTGGAACGAAATCTGTGTCCCTCTTATCGGACGGGCATAAACGAGCCATATAATGATACTCAACTCCATAGATACTTACGAAATGACCCAAACGGAACTGCAAAAGGCGTGCCGATTTTACGAGAACGCTTTCGTTCGATTTTCGTATATGGGAAAAACGTTGCGCACGATTCCTTTATCATTTTATTCTTTAGTACATTGAGCGGTTTTACGCTGACCTTCAATTGTGTGAGAGTTCGAAATTCGGATCGGAAGGTAAAATTCGCATAAAATATCGTGCAGCGAATAAATATACTTGTGGAGAGAGAAAAGGATTGTCGGACCAGTTAAGAAATATTCTTAAATTCAACTCTCAAAACTTATCTCAATGAAACAATACTGAAATTTCTGAATATTTGATTTTATATAAAATTAATAGAAAGACAAATCGTCAATGAATTATATCAAAATTAATAAATAATTAATAAATTATAATATATTTTTAATACAGATATAATGTAATTAAAAATGACAATATTTTGTTTTTTAAGAAATAAATATGAGACGTATGCTTAGGTAATTCTATCGTGTATGTATTGCATTATCTCACGGATATCAATGCTTATTTCCGGTCGAAGTTCATTCCAGCCGCGCGAGCGCGCGCGCGTTTTATCGATAGAGGAGCGTCACCGAGCAAATACAATTCGCTTGAAGTGGTTATCGGCGAAACAAATAAACTTGACTGCAAGACTCTCGCAATCTTGACCTCGAGGCTGGACGAATCAGGCAGTGTACATTACAAACGCTACAACATATAACGTCATTGCTTCGTTTGCCAATGACGACGCCTCGTGTGCCAATTTTAGACTGAACCAAGATGCTCATATTATCTTCACGTGCAATTAAGACAAAGGGAAAAATCATGACATCGTTTTTAAAACAAATATAAAATTTGAATATTAATATTTCTTTCTTTCAATTTGTTACCGAAATCATTTTGTATTATGAATCGTCATAGCATGGCAAAAAATTGGATAAATGCAGTTGCTTTTCTCGATCGTGATATAAATTTTTTGTTTACTTGTAATTAATAATAGCGATACCTATTTGTTTTAATGTTTTATAAAGTCTTCATATTGGCAGACGAAGTGAAATATATCTTATGTTTCAATTTTTTTAAATACATATCACAGATGAAGATATATGAGAATAGATTTGGAGAAATTTCGGAAATTCGAAAAGTTTGAAAATAACGTTAAAGAACGGGAACTATAGGATTCTAATCCTGTGCCCGAACATTTTGTCGTTCTTGAATCATTTACTTTGGTATACCTTTAAACGATTTCGTAGGTTTTCGGAATTTGTCCTAAAACGACACCGCCAACTGTTCGCAGAAGCCCCCCCCCCGCCGAAGGGGAAGCGCGATTTCGCTCGTTTGCGATCGCCGGCGAGTGTAAGGAGAATCATCGACACGTATATAGTGGCAGCGGACGGGGTTCTTCGACGCTTTACGGTAACGAGTGGCTCGCGTACGAAAGCCCTAATTAGCGTTCCCGGCAGGCAGGTACCTAACTGTAGATTTAAAGGCGTATACCCAGCGTCGATCCCGCCGGTGGGTAATGAACTCCGTTCCGGGAGGCAGGAACGAGAAAGGGCGAAGGGGGGAGGGGACGAAGGGGAGGAGACGCGGTGGCGCTGGGAGAGAAAGCCGTGGCGAAGGTAGAGGCGGCAAGTTGGAAGGATACATTGCCGGAAGCGGATCTTGCGATAGGGTTAACGGTATCAAGAAGACGTTTGCCGACTGTCGTCGCGTGACCAGTTTAATTGGCGAGCCGCTCTTCCCGTCGCGATGGCCCATCGCGGTTCTCCGTGGTGTCGGAAGCAAGATCCTCATCCTCGGAGTCGTTCCCATCTGATTCCTTTACAACACCATTTAGACGATGAACGTAATTAACGCCGCGTGAGGTAAAGTAAAAATGTTTATAATCCCCTTAGGGTTACATTTTCTTATATTCCCAACTTCTCTCCAACTATTACAACCTTCAATTTCGTCACTTCCATTCGACGATCGCCTTTCAGAGACTGTGCTTCGATTTGTGCCGCCAAATACCGTAGAGCACTGGCAGCGCTGCAGCGCATTTCAGAGCACCGTAGTTCTGGATGGTTTCGAACCTGGATCCTCGGCACAGTAAGCTGCCACACAGCGACCTGCACCACGATCGCCCCTCACGTCGCGTGAGGTGAACATTACTTTCGACCCGAGTTCGATGCTCGCACTACTAATAACGAACGAGTCCGAGCAAGTTAACCGCGCGCTTGAATGCGTAATTGCCACGCGAGGGGAAGGGGGGAGTCGTGGAAAGTTCGATTTCGTCCATGTCTTTGATTTCGACGAATCGCCCGGTAGCTATTTCCCTCTTAACTTTGGAAACTTGCCGGCAAAGTTCCCCACACCCGCGTCAACTTCTCGACGAGAACGGATCGGCAAACGATACACATGCATATACACAACGCGCACACACATCTCCGTCTATATGTGTATACACTAAAAGTACAAGGAGAGACGTATAATTTAATGCAAGGGCAAACATTTGCTTTTCCGCAGCCAATCTCGACTGCGATTCTCGCTGCCGCCGCAAAATTCTCACCATTAGTGCAGCTTTCGTCACAAATCCGTCTCGCTCTCGTTCCCGCGAACAATGCCTCGCTTCTATTAAGATGACATTCGTCGCGTGAATGGAAACGAGTTGATCTGTTGTTACAATTGTTCTAATTCAGATGTTCCATCGTTAAATTAGTTGTCAATGGAATCATTTTGAGGAGCATTCGCGGGAGCTAAAATAGCTAAATGAATGAAAACAAGACTGTATTTATTCTTTTATCTATTATTAATCTTTATTTTATATATATATAAATATACGACAACAAAATGATGTGAAATGAGCTATATAAGTGAATAATTCTGTTGAATTGCTAGATTAACTAGTCACGCTTTCAGCGTCGTTAAGACATCGCGATAATCTTCAACGTGATAAATAATAATTATATTGAGCCGGCTTATAGGAAACTGATGAGCAGTCACTTTTGAAGAATTTATGAGAGGCTCTCGCTGAGACGATCAATCGGATTTCTCGCGTGTCACGCTAAGAACATTCACGCATTCGATTAATACACTCACGATAATTCTTTCACGCATTCGATTGATACACTCATGATAATTCTTCCACGAGGCGCGATAATCGCTTCGCGCGCGCTCGCGCGCGCGCGCTCGCCGGAAGAAATTCGTGTCATGTTTGAATAGAGAAGACAGAGTGTCTCGATCGTGCGGGAAACCTGTCGCACCTGCCACCGAGGTCAGGGACGATCCTCAGCCGAGATAAACCGGAGAAGGTAGGCAGGCAAGCAAACTGGTTGGTTCGCTACTGCAATTTCCAGCACGATCAACGAGAAGGTCAGCGTACTTGCGAAAACCGGTGATTTCCCGTCGTGCAAATATCAGTTTTTTTTTTAATTCTCGCCAAACTTTGATCACGCATCGCAGCCAACTAGCCAACACGATTAACGATCCGTCCGATTATTTCGTAAGATTTTTAACGAGCTACAGCTGCGCGATTAACTTAAATCCTATACTAGAGATACCTATTTTTCCGCATTTGAATAAACAGATGCACCGGTCATTTAAATACTTGTACTCGAGCGCCTCGATTAATGGTCGACTACTCGACTATTTGTATTCTCAATTAAGTAGACCATTCCCGGTCGTGAATAGCCATGAAACACCGTCGCGAAGAACTTGTTGCTAGAAGTTCTTACACGAAGGAGGAAGGAAGGCGGAGGGGGGGGGGAGAATGCAGATATTCAAGGATCGTATGTATGTAGATCGCGCGCAGCGTGGCTCCCCGGGAGAACTTTAATAAATCCTCGAGCGCGCGGGAGTTGGGTGTAAATTTACTTTGGCTAAATTTACGTGGTGCGGAAAGCGGGTTCGCGCGCGAACAAAGGGCGATTATTAATCGGTAGCGGCTACAAATTTGCGCGTGGTTACCTGGATTCGTGCGCGCGCGCGCGCGCGCGGGATCGAGATGCGCGACGTGCCTTTGACACGCGGCGAGTTTACGTTCTCCTTTGACCCATATATAACCCTTCGTTCGATTAATGCCACGCGGCTCTTAATTACGCCGTTTAATCAACGTAATTAATCGTGGCGCGGCCCCTTTGCTTCTATTTGTTCGTGCGCGCGCGATGTTAATGCGCCATTCCGACAAATGATTGCTGCAAACGCTGCGAAGTATCGGATCTCAATTTATGAGTTCGCCGTGTGTTATCGGCGATTTCGGCGATTATGCGAAGTTAATAGTTTATAACGGTCACTGCAGTCGCGACGCACGAGAGTACCTGCTAAATGACAAAGAATAATACAATTACAGAATTATACAATGTACAGCATTTCGAATTCGAATTGTTTTAAACAAGTGCAGTTCATTTGGATTTGATTTCTTATATGAATATAGTGTGTTTGTCACTTAAGTGAAATATTTGGCTTATTTTCTTCGATAAAACGCTGCCTTTATAATCTTCCATACATTTTTTAAGTATTTAGAATTGAATAATTTATCTATGCAAATTTCGCGTAACGCCATTTTTCCTGAAACCGTCATTTTATTGGAAAACATTGCGCGTATTGTTATTTTCGATGTCACGAGGTGTCAAAGCTATTATTATTGTACAGGAAGCCCATTATGCTAACGATATAATCATAGCTGCGCAGGAAAGAAGAAGCCCTGTGAATGAAAGAGGCTGCCGTCGCATTTACAGGAAAGTCGAGTTATTCTCGTAGATAATAAATTATTACAGCGATGGCACCTGAATAGGATCGAAAGATGAGTCGAGTCGAAGTTAACAACTCGCGCTCGCAGTAGAGAAAGTAATCGGGCGTATTATTCGATTAAAAGTAATTGCTTCCTGGCGACCAGAAGGGTCAGTAGAAAGTTAAGGCGAGTGGAAATGAGTCAGTGAGCGTACTTTTAATTCGAAATGCGATTTACTTCTCCGTCTTGATAACAGGTTGTCCCGGAATGATTTGTTCTTCAGCGGATTAGAAGAGTAGCTATCGTGGCACAGAGAGTTGTGCGTCTGCTTTCAATGCCAAAGACCCGCGTTCAAATCCGACTAGAAACAGCGAATTTTTATTCGATCGCTACGTACGCCTCTCGGAAGATAGTGTCAATCCACCGAGAGAGTATGTCTTGCCGTGAAAACTCTCTAAATTAGAGAGTTAAAACAGTAGGTTCCGTATACCTGTGTAAATTGTAAATAACGCGCACACCACAGAAATATACGATAAGGGGTCACTGCGCTTCTGACAAGAGGACAAAGGACTCGGAAGAATTAAAAAAAGCGATTTTTAACTCATTAAACTTGTTCGAACGCAGTGTTTCGTTTGTAACTTTTCAAATTTCAACTTGAAACTGTCCGTAATTCTTGTTTCTAATTAAATGAGCGACTTTTGAGATCAATCTTATCGTAAATTCGATATATATTGTAGAACAAGCGTGTATTTCGACAAGAGGTTTCAATCGATGTATAAATTACCACCTAATGCTTGTGCTTATCCTATATCAAACACACATGAGTTTGATCTCAAAGTCTATTATTTAATTAGAAACAATTTGAAATAATTATAGACATTTAAAGTTGAAATTCAAGAAGTTTAATAACGAAATACAGCGTTCAAA
Source organism: Wasmannia auropunctata (assembly GCF_000956235.1). Taxonomy (NCBI): domain Eukaryota; kingdom Metazoa; phylum Arthropoda; class Insecta; order Hymenoptera; family Formicidae; genus Wasmannia; species Wasmannia auropunctata. Next base: position 5,487,919 of record NW_012026789.1, on the reverse strand, counting down.
TAATTTTGCTAACTGAACAAAAATCTTTTTTTTTAATTTGTTGGAAAAAACGGTTTATATAAATATATAAGCACCGAAATGGACCACGATATCATCTATACGTGCTTAAATCTTTTTTGTGTAGCTACTATACTACTATATATTATTATTTTGTGACGCTTTTCTTTCTTTCTCCATTCTATATTTACTTTATTTTGTATACAGGAAGTATTACATAATTGAAATTGGATGAATTTAGTGGCCGTGCATGTCGGTCGATTTATCACATATAAAGCGTTTGTTACGTAATTCTTAAATTGATTTTACATGTGAAACTAAAACGGGATACTAAGACGGGCGTGCCATTGTCGTTTCGCACGCGTAAACGTGTTGCGCTCGACGAGAAGTCGAGAATCTCGCGAGATGAATGCGAGTCCTCTGCGCGATCTCGTGTGTGCAACAGTTACCGCGCTCCCTGTCTCCGCGCGCCACGCCGCTCGCTTTCGCTTTCGCTTTCTCCTTCGCCGTGCCATCTCGTAATAACGCGTCTCACGGGCGATTCTCGTCTCGCAAGCGTAAGGAGAGCGATACAAACTAGCTGCGAGTTACTTACGGGGGAGCAATGCCACATCAGTGCCGTCACGCCTATACGCGTATCGGTAATTTAATAATAGACCAAAGTCTATTACTGCGCACCCTATGACGGTTATTACGAGTCGGATATACGATCGATTCGCGATAATGTTTAGGTACAGGCCGCGTTACGAATGTTACGTTCGACAATGTGCTATTATCTAATAGCGCGATTCGTTTCGTGCGGCGGTTTCGTATTTATCGGAAAACGCAGCAACCCGCAATTCATGTAATGAATATTGCATTAATAATTCGTGCACGATTATTGCATCTATCGCACACACTCGCGAGCAATTAGATGCAAAATCGTAATTAATTTTTCGCGTTTGACGAAAACGAATACTGATAAACTTAGGTCTTTGCACTCCCGAGGAATAGGGGGAGGGGAGAGAAAAGTCTTCACTCTTTAAAGTGCCAACGATCTCGAATTGTAAACGAATCCACGTGACGCCACTGACTCCCGAAAGCGCGCAGTCCCGTTATCGTCACTACGATTCTCAATCGGCCGAAGATCGAAAACTAATGACGCGGCGCCGTTGGATCGTCAAGTAACATCCGATCGTTCGAACGTTTGCCGAATGACTTTGTCAGGCCACGAAAACCGTTCCAGAATGTAACCGAACTTTCTCCTCTTCCTCCTCTTCCTTCTTTGTTTCTTTCTTCCCCTTTCCTCCCTTTTTCGTGTCCTTTCTATTTGAATAAAAGTCGGAGAGAGAGAGAGAGAGAGAGAGAGAGAGCTAGAGCGAGAGGAATAGAGCTCGTAACGAAATTACTTGTTCTGAAACCCGGAGAAACCGGTTCTCAGAGTCTTGCGGACTCGCGAGAGTCTCGCTCGTTTACCTCGGTTTCCACTCTCGGGTATTGAGCACACTAACGCAAGCAGAGATACCGAGATGCCCGCGTGAGGGATTAGAGACGGGTACGCCACGTCGCGCGCGCACACAGTTTTCCGACTCTCGGGGAGGCAGCGACCTTGTCGCGCGCGCGCTCGTCGGAAAAGGAAGAAGACTCTCGCGCCTCTCATTCCAAACAAAGAGCGCCACATTTGGCATTTTTCGAAAAACGTTTGAAATAGTTTTCGAAAGGAATCCGTGTTGTTCCACTCTTCAATTCAGCCAATGTTTTTTAAATCTCTGCCTCACTTTGTTATATTTTCGGTACATTTGCGAGAAACAAATCAGATTTTTATGGAATATTTATAGAAAATAATAATCGCGGATGTGCCATCTATAAACGTTATTAATGACGTTCCCTGCGTGGATTATCCGAGTATCCCTCCAAAGCTTCTATCTCTCTGTATATAATTGCAATAATATTATAATTACATATGCGACTAATTGATGAAATTACGCCGCATCATAGTCGTGTGTAGTGTGCAAGACAGTTACTTTCCGAGGAGATATCGCTTTCTATCTCGTAGACGTAAATGTCTATCGCGACAGCAAGAAGCGCCTCAAACTGCGATTAGTTAACTGCGTTTATCCTTTGTTCAAGCTGCGGGGTACGCATTACAATTCATTATAATGAAGATAGTCTGCGAAGTAGACTGCCTTGAGGATAATGAGCCGATTATATACGGACCGTACGCGCGGCGAGACTGTCTTGATCATAATGAATTCGCCGGGAACGAAGACGAAGAGCGAGTGAGCGAGCGAGCGAGCGACCGAGTGAACGAGCGAGCGAACAATTCGCTCCTTTCCGGATGCTGTTGGATGCTGGCTGGCTGGTGGTACCGGCGTCGATGCATAAGCGCGAGCGGAATTCGAGAGTAAGAAGCCGAGGGGAGACCGGAATGTCTGGAACGAGCGCGACGAACACGACTTACCGTTACGCATTTCCGCGAAAGAACGAAAATTACCGTTTCACTTCTTAAACCTTTCCCTCGAAAAAAAAAAGTGGGACCGCGATGATTCTTTACTTTTCGTCGCGTTCCTAGATCAGCTGATAAATTAATTGGAAAATGTGTTACTTTTTTTAATTATCTATACATAATTGTGTAGATATATATAAATTTTTTTATGCAACGATCAATTTTTTTTTTATATCGTCACGAGTTAAAAATCCTGCTCCAAATAAAAATATTTATTTTGGAACGTGTAAACTTTCTCTCTCCTCTTAAACTGCTTTGTTTTGACATGTATACGTATGTTTTTTAACGCGTTAAAAGGCTTGTGTCTCCACATTCGTTTCCGAAACGAAAACTTTTCGATATCGGATGGGGCAACGGAAAAAATAAATGCACTCTCACGGATTGTCGGCGTTAAATGCATTCGTCGCTCGATTCGGCGCACGTTCTCGCGCCGAAGTGCGGTTGCAACTTTTCGCGTTGAATTTTTTTCGCGTCGCTCGGCGACGCGTTCTCGCTTCATGAATATTCCGGCGTTCATTACGGCGACGCCGCGCGCCGTGCCGTGCCATTGTTGCTTACCGGAACAGCCGTTGCTCGTTCGCGTCCGAGCGACGAAATTTTGATCGCGATCTCTTTCGCTTTTCGAGTCCAAGTATAATAGTTTTAATCGCGCTGCAATTCGACTTAAACCGAATGAGAGAGATCGAATTGTTCTCAACCTGCATATGCAATTGAATTGTTTTGTTAGAGTAATATCGAATTAGCATAATTATTCATTAATGGATCGAAAATCACATATCGCTGTTTAATGAAATTATATCCGGCAATAATATCCGGATATTGCTCGTGGTAACAACGAAATACGTTAATTGCAGTTTTAGCGTATTAAAGATGGAAATACTCGGGGAACCTAATGTAATTATCGGTACGAAACCGATTATCATTGCTCGAACATGTGAGAAACGCGACCGTTCGCGTGTCTTTAAACCGGGATTAACCTTTCGCGAAGTTTTGATGGATCACCTGGCATTACAAATTGCCGCTTAATCCATCAACCAAGTTCAGCAGTTGCGGCAATTATTTTAGCGTTCGCATGCCGCCCCCCTCGACTCTCGTTCGTGCACTTCAACTTCAACGTTCGGGAATTGCGTGCGCATGTACGCACGACACCTGACATACGTATTCGTTTCACGCTGCGCGCTGTTGACTTCCGATTCAAAACGAGAGCGCATTCGAGCTTCGGAAAATGCGGAGCGTTGCGCGGAGAAGTCGTGGATTTTTTAATTAAAATTTTCCAAGATATATTCAGAGATTTGTCTCGCTTGAAAGGAATCGTATTTTCAGTGGATGTTTCTTTTTTCGTTTCCAGGTTTTAAATTCATCCCTGTGGGCCCCACGTATGTTATGGTACAGCCTGCACAACGCGATTGTTCGACGTATAGCAACTGCAATGAGCAAGTAAGTGTACGAGTTATTTTTCACAAACTGCATGATCTTTCAAGTTTTTATTTCGATCGCCGTAGAATTTGCTCTCTTCAGTACCCTGCGTAATTCGCAGTGTTTTATTTCGCGTTCACGATTGCGCGGCGGTTAATCTCATTCGGCGAGAGACTGTGCGCGCACTCGCGTAATTGATCACCCCGCGGATTCCGATCGCCGGAGCGTCGAACGACGATTAATAAGCACACAATCGGACTCAACGAGACGCCAACGAGTGGAGCGTTTTTTTTTCTCTTCCCCCTCTTCTCCTTACGACAACAGCCGTTTCTACGGTTGCAATTACGATCGCGATCGTAAATCAGCGTCTCGATGCGCCATTCCCCGTCCGCCGCTGGAGGGCTTGCCTCTCGGTCGCCTCGTACATGACATAAACGTTATACGAGCGAATGCAGTAGTCCATTGTCACGATATACATGTGTATGTGTGCCTGACTGCCGCGATATAGTTACCCGTATGGTTACAGCCGGGCGTTATCATTGTCGATGCGCGTAATTGCCTTCACGGTTGCACGCACGATTCACGAGGCTTCGTGGAGCCGCGAGAGGCTTCGCAAGATATCCTAAGTTGGATTAAAGAAATCGTGTGCACGCGCGCGAACGCAATTTTGCGATACGCAAGCAAGAACGTTACACTTGCAACTGTCAATAGTAAACTAAAAATAGAACTGTTTATTCAATGATTAAAAAAAAAAAAATCTGTCATATTAGATACGCGACGCAGTAATTAAGTATATGGTTCAAATAAGTCGCGGAATATCGTTCGTTCAAGTCCTTCTACATGCCTTGCATCCGGACGGCATCATTATTAACGAACGAGAGAAGCGGCACGATGGCAAAACGGAGAAGAGGCCTTTGTTAAGTCGAGCGTCGCGTTATCACTGCGCGATCGTCGCTGCGACGAGTTACGATGTAACGGTGTTTTACGGTCCCCTCTTCCGCTCTTCTTCCTTCTTTCCGCTTTCCCTCGTTTTTTTCTCGTCTTTCGCAATGCATTGTCTCTGTGCATCTGTATCCGCGTGACGCACTCTTCTCTAATCGTTAGTAAGAGAGACTGATTGTGAGTATGGAAAGAATTTCGTTAACATTTGTACACCAATATATATCTTAGTATGAAACCATACATATCTCTATTTTTTTAACATAATATTTGTATTGATTACCAATGTTGGGGACATCAAATATTGGCATGCAATAGAAATTTTCGTTAATTTTTAACAGTATTGATGTTATACCATTATACCAATATTATTACTATTATATTATTGAAGGTTGACGATATTAAATTAATTTATAAGGTGTTCAATTTCTATTTTTTATGTGTACAAAAACTAATATTCGCAGATTAACAGGATTATATTATATTAATTTCAAATTTATCTTTCTTTTTCTAATAATATCTTTGATAATAAATAAATACATTAAAATATACATTAAGGAAACACTGTGCAAATGTGATTAATTTTACAACATCGATTTAACAAGATCCAATCAATGTAATAATAATATTAGTATAATACCGAAGCATTGTAATATAATATTACAAATCGTACTATAATATAATACCATGGTATATGTATAATATAATATTAAAAACATGTATATATACGCTTTTTAATATTATATACATTGTGGTATTATATTGTAATTTGTGATATATTATAAATAATAGTGATTTATTATATATATATATATATGTATTCATATTGCTATTATTTTATAATTTCAATACCTGATTAGAAACGTAATGTTGAGAGTTGCGATTTACACGATTTTGCTTGTATCTCGATTCTCGATATATCAAATATAATAATTGGTTATTATCATTACATAGATTTTGCTATTTAGTAAAAGATTAAAGAGAATACGTTCTTACAAATATCTCAGTTTGTTACGAGTATTTTATGCGATGCACAATATGGAATGACTCGTACCTATCTTGTAATTTTCTGAGTTACCTGTACCGCGAGGAATCTCGTTGAGTTTATCTCGCTCTTTTAGACCCTCCTGAAAATCTGGTGTTCCTTCAGGAAATCCAATACCTCAAAAGGAGAAACGCTTGTATAAAGTCCATTTACGTGAGCGTTTCCTCAGACAGCGAAAGGGTGAGACAGGAACGATATGGTTCCGCCATAAATCATTCTTCTTCATCGCTACCGGAAGTCTAAGCTTCCGACGAGAACGTATAGCACAACAAACGTAGACAGCATGATAGTTTTGGATAGGAGGGGTTAATCCATCAACCGGATCGAAAATAGTGGAATCTGGCATTGGCGATATGTATCGGCGGGCGCGGCGGCGGGATAAAGGGGCGTTCCGCGTTGAATTGAATGCAACGAGAAAGGGCGCGCGCGTCGGCCGGCAGAAATTGAAACGTCGCGCGGAAATTGAACGACGGCATAGGTGAACGAAACCTTTCCCCGGTCGCGCGCGCGCGCGCGTGTCGTCGGCGGGTCCCGACGCGGAAATGGAAGCGTCGCCGCTTGTAAACCGAAACCCTTATAAATCAGTCCAACACTTTTCGCGCGACGACGCGCGGTTCGAGGCCGTGCCATTGAAATAAGATCATATGCGATCTTGCGATTGTTCGTATCTTCCTTCGCCTACCTATTCACCGTCGTCGCGAGAAGATCGTTCGTTTTTTCTTTCTTATATATTGTATACGGGTATCTCGAACACCATTGAATGTTTCTTTCACTATAGATTTTTTTACCGATATGAAATCGATTTTTCCTCAATGAAAATTTCCTTTTAACGAGGAGGTATTCATAGTTGTTGAATAACGATCGTTAATTATGTATAAGAATGAAAAACGTAATTATGTAAGAGGGGATTCTGGACAGCTGTGAGTTAAATGTTCTTGAAAGAAAATCCTCTCGACATAATATTTCATTTAATATTTATGAACGAAGCTCGAAGCTTAAACGTTTACAAAAATTTGTATCCGATGATTTTTATACAATTTGGTGAAATCTTTCCTATATACCGTGTCGCGATAATTTCATGCTATCGTGCGATCGAGCGAATCTGGAAATCGGGAATCCGATTATGCGGCAGAGAGACGACTTGCCGGTAGCGAATCGTACAATATAGATCAGGTACATTCCCACAAATGGATCTCGTGTCTCCGTCGTGTCGCTTGCTTCGTGCGATTTTAGCCCGGGGACATCGCCTTACGTTACATTGAATTACCTCGGTGTATTCAGTTGTGCGGCGGCGCGTGCTACCGAGAAGCAGACGGTGATATGTGTATTTATACGAGCACTTATCGCCGCGAGATTACGCCTCTCTAATCTCTATCGGAAGTATACATCGCCTGTGGATGTGTTCGTGTATCTTCATCGCGTGTAAGGAAACCTCTTGTCATACAGCTACACTGTGGCGAATCCGACACGTTAAATACCGCGTAAATTTTGATTAATTCTGTGAGACTCTAATTAATGACACGAAAAAATCAGAAAGATTCAATTAAAAAATATGTAATTATCGTGTTTAGCCCCTTTTATACAGAATATTGCGCAGAACATAATTGGCGCAATATGACTTTTATGAACTTTTTGAAAAATAGACTAAAATTTATTAATGGCACTTTTGGAACCTAGAATTGATAAATACTTTTTTAATCGAATGCAGCGTCTAGATAATAATGGCTTATGTTTGAATGAGATATCTATAAGTTATTTGATAATGTAAAAAATTAAAGATAAGCAACATAATGCAGATAATGTAATTACACAATATTAAGTTAATCAATAAAAATATAATTTTGTATTTTTAATTAATAATTACGATAAGTATATAAATGAATTGCAATAAATGCGTAACATATTTAAATACGATGCGTTTGATTTAAAAAGGCTTAATAAATTCTAAGTTTTGCAGGTGTTAAAGTATTAATAAATCTTAACGTATATAATTTTTAGCTTTTGCTCATATAAGCTTTTTTTATAAAAACGTTACATGCTATTGATTGCAGAAATAAAAAAGAAACTGCAATTACTTTAATAATAATGTTGCAAGAAATACTGAAACTTTTATTATATGAAATCGTTAAATCAATTTTATCATGTGGAAAGGATTAATCTATTTTTTTCTATCTGTGATGCGTGTAACTTCTTAAGTGCAATTAGTGACACTTTATCGTATATCAATCAGAAATAAATCAGTGTCATAGAGCCGGCCATTGTCGCAATGATCATTTAATGTGCCAAGACCCTATCGGAACCTCCGCGATCGATTCTCCGATGAGTTCTCGGTAGAATGGATACCAATTAAGAGGCAGCGCATTTCCCGGGAAGCGCACGGATCTTCTCGCTTATCCTTCCCGGTTCTCACAGTTTCTCTCTTCCTCCACCGTTTCTTCCTATGCGGATCGCCGGCAGCCGCGCCGCGCCGCTCTCAAGGCAAGTTATGCTGCCAAGGGAGGAACTCGTTTGAATTTAATGCTGGTCATTATTGCGCGCAAAAGGATGACTCATCGTCGCTTCGATTCTTGTCTCTTCGACAATCAATGACAAATCCGTAACGGTTTGCTTCAATAAGACTTTACATCACGAATCTTGTACGCGTCGCGCTTTGAAAAAACGTAGTTCCGAGTTTATTTACAATTTACACGAAGCAGCGACAGTTGCAAAGTATCTCGCGTAGTTTAATGTGATTATTCTCGAAAAGAAATTGTATATAGTTACTTAAAAATAGGAACAGGTTTTTTTAGTTTCTATCACTCAGGGAAATGTTTCGCTGTTTCAGCTAGAATTCTAAATATTATACACTTAAATTATATCGCTGTTTTTTGTATCTGCTAAAAAATTGTCTGTCTTATACGTAAAATTTATAGCAGCAAATATATTCTAAGAATATATACAAGAAAATATAGGTCTCATAACTAAATATGATTGAAGTTTGAATTGGAGTCTAGACTGACTAAACGTCATAGAGGAACTTTCTTGCTAAATTTGACAAATAGTTCAGATATAATTTCTGTCTCTAGTATCTATAATCTATATTGATTAAATACAAAACATATGTATATATCGCAGTGCTTACTAATCACTTATCCGTTTTAGTTAATTTTTCGTGTCTAAATAATTCTTGCTATAATTGCAAGATTACTTTTTTCGTAAGTGTAAGAATTTTTATTGTTTAGTTTTTATTATTTTTACTAATCATAATTACTAGAATTTTTTCAGAAATTAAAAAAACTAACTTTCGGTGGCTAATTGAAACATTTATCCGAACGTGATCATCTCTCGTCGCGTCGTAATTCCTCGACTATTTTGCAAAAAAAAAAAACGCGATAAAAAAAGGCAGCCTAAAAATTTTGAAGAATAGCCTCCGCGAATTTTGTGCAATATACTAGATATATCTCGTTATCGCTCGTACACGCTCGCCGCTGCGCTCTCGGTCGTTTCTCTCCGACTCGTCGACCAATCTTCGTCCCGCCTTCCGTCCGTGACAGGTCCGCAACAGTTTGCCACTTACAGCACCTTCCGCTCCCTCGGCTATAACCTTCTCTCATTAACGTCCGTTACTTCGCACTCGATTCCGCACCCGGAACCACCTCGGGCTCGCCTTTCTCTCCCATTATTTCGCCGGCTTACGAGGCAAGGATGTACGAGGACGCCAACGCAGTAACGCTTCTTTTTTATCGCGAAACGATGCGGCACTCAAGAAATTGCAGGATGATTCGCAAGTAAGAAATCTTACTGACAGGGCTGTTTGAATAAAGAACGTAGGAAAATTCCGTGCAGGGAGATTCGATGTTTGTTTTAATCTTCAGTTTTTTGTGTAAGATCAATAACACGGGAGTAATAATTAAGCTTGGAAATTAAAAGTTCTGTTGAAGTTGCCAAACATCCTATATAAAGAGTCTATATAATCCAGAGAGATTTCGCTGGACGAAAACATCCCGCATTGATCTGTAACAGTTTCACAGCACGAGCTTCCAAGCATGCTTGCAACCTTGTTCCATAAACGCGTTCGGTAATAGGTGTATGTGTGTACGTGGCTTCTTGATCATGCGTCACCACTCTTTCCCCGGCACAGCATGAACCAGTGCCCTATTGACCTACATACGAGACATTTATTTCGAAGCGCGTGTCAACCCCAGGAAAGCCACTAAATTGTTTCTGATAATGGGATTGTATATAAAAATTTCCGGCTTAATGGAATTCATCAGACTGAGCCAAAATACACAGAATTGATTCCGCATTTTTCCATTTTGAATTCTAATTATTTAACGCATTTCATAAAAATTCATTAGTTATAAAAGTTTATTATTTCTTTCCTCATAGGGATTCTTTTTATTAAAATTTGAGAATTCTTAAGCTTTTATTTTCTGGATCTATTTTATATTTGATTCTCATCAAATTTCTTTCATTTTGTCTTAGGTTTGATTTAACTTACTCTTAAATCGTATTTGGTGAACGAAAGTCTGTTATCAATGCATAATATCGGGTTTATTTAATGAAACAATTGATTCAATGCGATAGTATTTTTTACGTTGGCATATTTTTGAATGTAGTTTGAAACAAGTGTTTTAATTTTATGTTTAAATCCATATTGTCTTAAACTCTAAATATTATTCAATAAAATTATATTTCATTGTAGATGTTTTTCATTGTTTTAAATTGTTTCATACACGGAAGAATTTTTCGAAAGTATCTAAAAATTCAGTTAGATACAGATACATTATTTGAAAATAATTTTGTTAGACCATCAAAATAATTATGTAGGACGCTTAACCTGGTTGTTAGAATGTCAAAACTTTTTGCGGCATTGCTCATTATAAACTTGAACGTCCTACATAACTATTTTGATAATCCAACAAAATTATTTTGTTCAGATCTGTATCCAGCTTTTTATAGATATTTTAGCAAAATCGTTCGGTTCAATTTGTATTCGTATATTACTCGATAATTCGTATGAAATGCGAATGCAGCTTGTTCACTCATCGCTCAAAGGGCAGCGAGCAGAAATGATTGGTATCGATCGTACTCTCGATTTGTGGCGGAAACGGATTGTCGTTGGGACGACGCTGGCGTTGATTTACGATTATCGTTGTGACGTGCGCTGGTAATAAGCCGCAATCGCCTTCTCCTTTGCGCACCTGCGTGCCACCGTCGTGCCGCCGCGCGCCGCCGCCGCCGCCGCCGCCGCCGCCGCCACCGCCACCGCCGCCGTCGCGCAACGGTTGCATCCTTACTGGGTCAGCACGCGCGCGTGCGATCGATATCTTCACCTTGCCGAGACAGGAGCGTGCACCGGCGATCTGACCTACTGACCCACAAGCGCGGCAGCAGGTCGCCGAGAACGAGGACACGGGGCCCTCCGCGCGCTGGAAACCGGACTGGCGCGATCGGTTAGATGAAATCGGATACGACGTGAGTGCACTCGATGTTCGCCGATGATCGCGCTGATTGAAGGTTTCTACATGCGCTTGCTGATAAATTGCTTTTAAGCGTTTCGAATAACCGGGAAATCAAATATGCCAACAAACAAGCGAAGAGAAGACGAAACAAGAGCTTTAATATTTTCAGCAGTTCTTTAAATGCAACTTATAAAAGTTACATCAGTATATCTATATGTATAGACTATTAAAGTAACTTCATTATTTTAATCGACATTAATTTGTCGCTTAATTTCGAGAGGAGAACTATACGCGAAGAGTGAAATATGCAATGAAACGCGTAACGGACAGATCGATGCGAAAGTGTCAGAGCGATAAAACGGTTGTAAATCATATTGAACGGGCCACATCGGCAGCGCGGGCTAATTAATCGCGATGCCAAGCGGGGAAATACAGCGGGTGATTATTCCGGCCGATGGACCGGAGGCAAGAAGCGACTCCGGCATAGATCACACCGGACCGGGGACCGACCGACCGGGTTCCGGTAGTGTGTATGCGGTTTGACGGACGGTTTGTCATCTACATTGACGACCACGGTCGGTGTACGGCTGATTCTGCGGTTAAGAACGTGACGCGGCACGAGGGAATGGATCTGCGTAACGAACTCCGAGAATGACGCATTGCGAAACGCTACAATCTTAGAATTTATATATGTAATATATAAACAGTATATATTTAAATTACGTGTGAATCACAAGCGAGAAAAATCCGACCATTCGAAAAAGATTAGCTGTACCGTGATATCAATATTGTTATTACGGATGTATATTTAACTGCAGATAAAAGATATTATTGATATTTTATAAACTGTAAATATTATTTTCGTCAAAATTGGATATATATATTTTTTTTATTTCATGAATATTGTAGGTATATATAATAAAAAGTTTTATATAACCGATATTCTACAGATGCAATATTTTCGAAACAATTTTGCATTATTTTTTTCCTTTAATTTAAACCTTTAAGTAATTTATCTACATATCTTTATCCATTTTTCAAAAAGTTAAAACTTATTAGCAATATTTGTATGGAATATTATACATAGGTGTATTATCTTTTTAAACTCGCGCTACTCTAAACGCTCATTTAAATGATAAATTAATGTCGGCAATTGAAGCGTAAGAGTGCCGCGCGCTGTGTTCCATTCTCAAGTGCTCGTTATGAAGTTTAATCTAATTACGATAGTGTTCCGTGGGTGAGATCATGTTGCCAGATGTATGTACGGCGGATTAATTAGGTCTGGATTTAGGCTTAGAGATCGCATTTAGCTTGAGAACGCGTTCGCCTCAACGGACATCGAAGTCATTGACACAGACCGCGAAAACTTTCTCAACTCCACTCCGCCGCCGCGCTGCCGCGCAGAGTGAAAAGTTTCTCGCAGTCGAAATTACGCTCACCGCCGCGCCTTCTCGTGATCTTTTATTATCGTGGAGGGATACGCCGTTATCGTCGGACCGATGTCAGATAAAAGTGAAATAAGGAAAAACTCACGCGCTCGAAATGTAACGCGGCTCGCTGATAATTCACTACTAAGGATGACTCGGACTTATCCATTAGGGTCCTGTTTTATCGTTTCGGCTTTTACGGTCGTGAAAGTCAATTTCGTCCGAAGCTTACGGTCTGTTTACGAGCGAATGTGTGTGTGCGTGTATGTGTTACGAGAGAACCGTTTTTAATATATAACATACACGTGCATCGGCAAACGCGTTCTCTCAACAATCGGAAATAATATACAGGAACTTTAGCTCTCCCGATATAAATTTAGCATCGCGAATAGCGGGGGAAAGTACGTTAAAACTCGCGGGCGAGTAATAACCGAAAGCCGAAATGCAGCGCTCTCTATAAAGCGCGGCTAATTCGCGTTGCGTTTTAATGTTGGCCGAGTTGAATTCACGCGGAATATCGCCGAAACAAAACTGAATATTGCTCGATTTGTATTTCGTATTTTTAAGCGAGAATAATAACCGATAACGAATATCCGACATATATATATATATATATATATATACACACGACGCTCGCGCGCGCGAATATTACGGGACCGAGAGAATGCGAATCACGGAGTGGAATCGCGCGGAAAATCGTGCCGGCATTGCCCAGGCAATTCCATTACGGTCGGCACGTCAATTCGATCCTGTCCTTTTACGTGTTTCCTTGCTTTGCCCCTATTCTCCCCTTTGCTCCCTGTCCCCTTCTAGCGCTCGATTTCCACGCTTCGCGCGGGTGCGAGTTTTATGAATAGCGTATAAATGGTTTCGCTAATCGAACCGTAATCAAGGGTATTATAACGGGATAATAATTTTCAGCCTCCAATTGCGCGCCGCGCTACACTCTGTTTTTCTTTCATTCTCCATCTTTCCCTCTCCGTCTCTCCTCTCTCATCTCTCTCTCTTTCTTTCTCTCTCTCTCTCTCTCTCTCTCTCTCATTCCATTTTACATGAACGAACGAAAACGCAACGTTATTTTATACCGCGGTATTATTTTCAGTAATTACTATAGGAAGATGTAATTAAATCTGTTACCGCGGGCAATCTATCTGTGTGAAAATACGCGGGAATAATGGAGCTAGTGATCGTTTTAAGTCGGCTTCATTTACCGTAACTTCCGATTGAAACAAAACAAGATACACAAATTATTATTTCGTTTAAAGTAATATTCGTGTATATATTTTGAATATTGGAAGAGGAAAAGATTGTAAAGGAAAAAATGCCACATGTAAAAGAGCCATTTTGATAATGCAAATATCCTCGAAAATCCTCGAATATTTACGCTCCGTATTTATTTCGTGATTCTGCCAAGGGAAAATGAAATCAATTTTGAGATTATACGATTTAATAAATGCAGCCTGAAAATCAGTTTGATGTCCTTACGCCAGATTTGGAATCGCGATTCAATTGAGGAACTTGGATAAACTATCTTGAGATATATAGCTTGAGTTTTGTTTCTTGCAGTTCAATAATCGATTCTTGAGAGAAGTTTATACATACGTATATACATTATATATTAATAGTTTTTGAATCTTATAACATTTTGCCGAAGACTTGAGAGATAAACGATTATGTACATACATGTGTACGTAAAAAATCTGTTTTAAAAATAGATTTTAATTAAAGCATTAAAACTGTTTTTTGAAAAGAAAGTTAAACTAGAGTTCTTTAAATAATAAAGTGTAATTATCTTTATCGTTAATTAATCAACTGTGTGCAAACCGTTATTTAAAAAAAATCATTAGAAATTTTGCATGTAATTAATTTTTATTAGTAACATACGGTTTTATTTTATTAGTAACATAATTATATCAGATTGAAAGAAATTCTTTCGTCAAAAGGGGGGAGGGGATTCGAATGTCTAGTAATGTTTCCATTCGAAAGCGCTCTCTCAATCGAACGGAATCAATGGTTATCTTAGACGACGGTAATCAGACGGTAAGACGAAGCGCGAAGCGTGCAATAATAATAACAGCTCATTTATCAAAACGCGAGGAACGGAATGTTCGGCGTGATTTTACTTTATGGAGCGTTAAATATTTCGAGTCGATAACAGTTTCTGCTGGCGCGCGCGGCCTTGGTGTTTGTTATTGCAGCGTACAGCGCGCTGTGTTTACACAAGGTCGTCGCGCTACCATTCTCGTGAGTGAGACTCGAGCCGGGCAAAAGTATAGTTGCGCCGGCCGTTCCGCACAGCGTACTATGTATTGCTGCTTGAAACGTGGTCGCGAGTCGCGACAAGTGTTCGGAGACAGCGAATGCCATCGTAATTCACGATTATTAAAGTATCTGAGCATTGGCTTGCAACTATTAACTACAGTATTAAGGTTTTTTTCGTGAACGAGACGACTGCTTACATTTCGTGCAATTTATTACATATCCATTCGCGCAATTGCCGCGGCAGCGGCGGAACGGAATAGAAAATAATTAACTGTTCCTTTACTAATAGGCGATAATTAATTACGCACCGCGACATGTTTAAACGACATTTGGATTCGAACGTGTCGTGCGCGCTTGGATCTTCCGGTCTAAATACGTAATTTACCTGCCGTTTTGCGAGCGACAAAGTGGAATAATACACGAGTCACGCGGAATTCGCGTCATTCGAGTCACGGGAATTAAGCCGTGTTGTATCGATCGTGCATTAATAACTAGTTTGAAATGAATGAAAAAGGAGCCGTGCATATAGTTCTATCTGCGTAATGCGTGAAATATTCGATAACGGTGAGATCGGCTGACGGAGCAGCCTTTGGTGTTTGTTTGGTAGCGCGCTTTTGCGTATGCAAGGCCGCCGCCGCGCGACAAGTGTTGTTATTTGCGCGGCGAGACGCGAGCCGCTCGTGCAGTCATCGCGTTAGGTATCTATCGAAATGCGATTGTTTCCCGCGAATAATTAAAGTGCCGGTTAAATCCACGACTGTAAATGCTATTTAGTCAGTCAAGTACTTTGCGCGATTTATCCATTTTGTTTAGTGTTAAACGAAATTATCGTATATGGAACAGGTTAATTCTGAATTGATGTAGCAACGCTATATGTTCAATTAACAATTAAACCTACGTTTTAATATTTGTCGCACTAATTGTAAGTGTAACGTAGATTAAGCGCGGCGTCAGTACATCGCACTTGTTGAAATCCTTCGTCATTGGAGATTTCGTTCGTTATGCTAATTCGCGAGATTCCGCTGATATCGAGTGATTTATAGAGTTTTTTTTTCACGTTACTCTTTCACGATCGCGTTTCGATGGGATTCCGTTGCAGTGTACGATAGCAAGGTAACGTCGCGTGCGATTAACGTCGGCAGTGCCGTATAAAGTGCCGTGCGATTATTCTGATGATTAGTATACGATTAACTATGTTTTCGTGAGTGTGTCGCACAAGTGCAATGACTATATCTGAGAGGAGGAGGAGAAGAGGAGAATCAGACGACATCATGGCAGAACCATCACGAGTAAATTATTTTATTTATTGCTGTGGAATAAATTTTTTACATTTATTTTACGCGCGGGCAGCAATTATTTTTCTGGATATTAATTATCGCGTTGCTATAATTTGCATACATTTTTATTCTGTTTGACATAGTTTTGAATGCAGCCATAATTCTGTCGCAGTGACAACGGTGATTGACATGCTGTGCTTTTTTCTCATTAAAACTATAGAGCGTTATAAAAAAAGGCATGTTAAATTAATATTCAAATTATCGAAAAATCTCGAAGTTTATTATTGGCTCTTTTCCGCGTGACATTGATTAATCCTCTCACTGCGCTTGTTTCGTCACCTGTCATTATGTATATATTTTGACAGTTGTGCGTATCGAAGAGTTAATAGCATAATACAACGTAATTGTATGCATTGTATAAATGTTGTAGTAAGAAGTAAAGAAAAAAAGTTAAATAGCGCGCGAAGCGTCTGTGATGTCTAGTAATATTAAAACTATATGACACATATCAGAGTTTAAGAATGTAGATAGATAATAACACCTTCAATTTATTTATTTGATCTATTTAAAATAGAAATCTATTTTATTGAAAATAACGGAGACTAGAAAGAATAATACACATATTTAATCTTAAAGAATTAATATAGCTGCTAATTTATTGAATTTATAAACATTGCATACGAGTGACATTTTTAAGAAATGTAATTGAGAGGACACTATAAAGATATATTTTATTTGGTTAATTTTTTATATGATATTTTATATGTCAAATAGATTATAATAAATTTAATTTTTATTCGTACAATTTTATTACTCACAATCAGATAATTAATGAATAACATGGAATATAAAATTGTAACATAAAGAAGTATTAAATGGAAAATATATTGGCATTTTTTTAATATTAAAAAAAATTTTGCTTAAATTCTTTCGTGATGTTTATATCTCATAGACGAGGGAGATTGAAAAACAACGTTTATATTCGTGTTGTATGTTTAGTTAGTTAATTTACATGAAATAAATAATGTATAAAATGATAATATAAAATAATGAATAAAATAAGTAATAATACAGAGAAATATTATTAATATAATTGTATTATTATACTTCCTTTTTAATAGAATTTAAATATTCTAAGCCAGAATATTCTATTAAACATTACATAAGTGGATGCGAAAAAATAATATTTAGAGATTTTTTTGCATACATTTTACAGACATAAAAAAAAACATGCTCTGTATGAATAATTAGTATATTTTTATACTCTTAAATAAGCTATTGATATTTAATTTTTTATGGTCTACCCATTTGTGTAATTTGATTATATATTATTTGAAACGAAGAAATTATTTTGTATTTTAATTAAATTCATCAGTAAAATTCAGTGAAATCCAACTATTTTTTCTCATTATTATATGCAATATTGTGGAATATTCCACGAAAATTATACAATATTTTAATGGCGTTATCGTTTCTTCTTTTATAATTAGCTCAGTATATTTTTAATTCATCTCTAATAAAATGTATTTGTTGAACAATGTCTTAAAGCCTGAAACTCTCCCAGATATTTCACCTAATATGCTTTTTGATACAAAATTCATGATGTAATTAATTAGAAAGTAATTAATTTGTTGTATTTTTTCTCTTTGTGTCTACCGCTGATACTCTTTTTAATTTATGGAAATGTAAATCAAACGGTTTATTGTCAGTCCCAAATGACGATTATCCAAGATACAATATTACGAATCGTAAAATATTTTAAAAAATTTCCATCCTACATTCGCTATGATGGACAGTAGGTAGTTTGCCGAAACGAATTGTATAAAAATAAATCTCTCATTATTTCACGAATTTGGTAAATATATCTCTCCACTAGAATTACGGCCTCGCTGTGACGTTTCATCGACGGTGCTTTGTGCGTTTAACTTTATTCAGCGACTCGGAAGAAAATGGAAGCGCGGAATACGATAGCTCGCCACATCCGGGAGCGGGGGCGGCGGACCCGATCCCCGGGTATCGGGTCGCTGTGTTGTAACGGGCGGTTTCGGAATTTACTATCGGCCGCCACGATCGTCGGGGCACGGATTTTCCAATATTAATAAACGCTCGTCGAGAAAGTGTGTTCCGGGTAATGGAGCGCTCATTTCATACGTTATTAGCCGCGGCGAGCGGCGGAAATTTCGACGTGGCTATTACGCCCCGGGGCTGCTATTATCCCTGACAGTGATTATAGCACCACGTACGTATAAGTTTTCCACGTGAACCTGATCAAGCTTTTACTCGCGTCCGTCAGGGTATAGACACCGCTGCTGGACCCGTCCAAAAATTACGTTGGCGAGATCGATTCGGAGCTTCTAGAATAGGCCCAGGCCTCTTCTTCAATTTACTGGACCGGAAAAAGCCGCGACCGCGCGCCGATCGTTAACCGATATACGAACTCGTGCACGCACGTGGCGGATTTACGAGCTATTCGCGGGATGAGTCCCGGGCAAGTTTTAAGCGCTCCCTTCGGAACGTGCGAGATCGCGCGGCTTCGGCCCAGGGGAGGGGGAATCGACCGGTGGATACACCGAGCTTCGTATAGCTGTGCTTTCTTGTCATCTTAAGGATGCTCCTACGGGAAAATCATAGCGATATACGACACGGATACGCGCGCGCGTTGGGGCGGGATGTCGGGATATGAGCTCGTGCACGCACGCGGCAGGAATAATATTAATCTCCAGCAGAAGGAAGGGGAACGGTGCGAGGATTACCCCCCCCCCCCCCCCGCGAGCCCTTTTTCTCGCTTTTTCCCCCTCGTCTATCGCGGTGTCGGGAAAATCGGAAAGGGCGTACACGACGATTTGGAGGATGTTCGAGACGCGAGAAAGAATATCGCTCCCGAGAGTGGTCCCGGAGTTATCGGAAGGGAGCGAGATATCGATCGACCGATACGCAGCGCGCGACACTTCGTTGTCTCGACGCGGAACGAATCCGAGCCAATTGAGCACACGCGGCTATCGCGAGAACATGGTTATTGAAGGGTGTTTTATGATTTCTGTCCCGACAATGTTGAAATTTTCGGCGGCTCACGCGCGTGTTTCATGAATGATCTCTATAAACCCAGTTCGCGTTCCGTTCTCAAAATTAAATTCTGCGGACGTTATTACATTGAGATTTCGAAGATATTCTCGATCCCGAGATAATTGAATGCTAAATGACGAATATACGAAAATATATAGGGGCTGTGAAAAAGTGTCGAGCTTATTGCCGGTGAGAAAGATGTTGAATTCTTGATTTTCGTATTACATCTGTGAATGTTTCAGACAAAAGGACTGCAAGTACATACATATTGAAATTTTGACTTAATTTTGTATGAGAAACGTCATATCGAGAAACTTGTAACTACGAAGGTATTATATACTTTATTTACTTTAATTTTTCATGATACTCTATATATTTCGGTAATTATTTCTCGTGGATTTATTAATCAATAATTTAAAATTCGGTAGCTTGAATCCGAGTGACGGAATTGTGAATATCAACGTCACATTGACGCAGACAAATCGAATTACACGCCAGAGATTTCTCGTCGCTCCAAGTACTTACTTTTCCGGCCCCTCCCGGAGCACTTTCGCGATCGAATGAGAGTTCTTGCTCCGCGAGATGAGAACGCGCCACGGGACGCGGAACGGGCTTATTAAAATACCAATCTGAGGGAATGCAGGCCCGCCGCTGCACTGGCCGCTAGCCAGTTCTCGAAATAATGCCGATTTGTAACGGGCGCCATGCGTCGAGCTCTCGGGTTTGCGACTACCGACTGTAGTAGCGAAACCGACCGCAAAACCGACCGCAATGGAATAACGAAGTTGCCTTACTCGTTACTCCGTCGGATATGTCGTGCATTTTATGATCTCGCGAAACGCGGATCTCTTGTGTGCATCTCGCTGTATTTTTATTAACGTTAAACGCTTTACGTAGCTAGATTTAAATTGGCGTTAGTGAGAATGCAGTGAATGTTATATTAGGAATTTCTCGACATTGTTGAGCTTGACTTGAATTATACGCAAAAAAGTTCCTCTTTCTTTCACGAACAGAAACGCTTTTTACACTTGACGTCGAGCGAAAAAAAAAACGATTGACGACGCGTGTTTTTTTTTTCCTAAATTGTATATTTAAGAGGCACGGCGAGTGGAGTATTCGATCCTCGACGGCCACAGAAGGTCCGTAAATCGCGGCCGCGTGAATTCGCGCGGCGGTTCCCGTTCCTCGTAATCGTGGCGCTTTTATCCGCGGGAAAACGGTGCCGTTGCAACGCGTCGTGAATGCGGCCGGCGTGGCGGAACGGGAAAGGAGAGACACGAAAAGCGGAAGGAGGATAGGAAAACAAAGGGAAACGCCGCAGCTCAAGCCTGGAAAACCGGCTAGAAAGAGTGAGTGAGTGAGAGAGAGAGATTGAGAGAGGGGAGGGGGGAGGAGGAGGGGGCGATGGGTCGAAGAGAAAATAGGAGGCGACAGTGGCGGAATTCATACGAACCCGGGGTTACGCGTTTTACATTACGCGAAAATTCCGGAGTTCATTCTCGCACGAG
This sequence comes from Wasmannia auropunctata, assembly GCF_000956235.1. Classification (NCBI taxonomy): domain Eukaryota; kingdom Metazoa; phylum Arthropoda; class Insecta; order Hymenoptera; family Formicidae; genus Wasmannia; species Wasmannia auropunctata. The sequence continues at coordinate 5,467,056 of NW_012026789.1, read as the reverse complement.
TAAATCCTGGAACTCGATATCGGCGCGGCGAATCGAAGCCGGCAGACTTATATGAGAAAGAGGGAGAAAGGAGAAAGGAGGAAGGAGGGAAGGAGGGAAGGAGGAAATGTATGGAGAGAAAAAGTGAATGAAAGAGAGAACGAGAACGAACGTTCGACGACTCCGGGCAAATGATGGAATTTACGATAATCTTTTCCGACACGGCTGATGGTTGATTATTATCCTGCAGAGACTGCAGGTGGCCGTGCGCGCATTAATTTAGTTTTATCTGCCGACGTGCATAAATTACGCGGATTTCCTCGTTCATCGTGAGTTTCTCGCGATTCAAGAGCCACTTTATTTTTCCTTTACCTACCGTACTTTTCCGTTACACACTTTATACATGGAATTATATCTCAAAGAAAAAGAGAATTACATCGGGAAATGGAGAGAGAGAAAGCGATCGCGGAGTGATTTAAATCCATCACAGTGATTTAAATACATTTTTTTTTAAATTAAGGGCGCGCGTACGGTAAAAGAGATTAAAGGGAAGCAAAGTTCACTGTATGTATGAGATATCTGATATGAGAACACAGAATTCTGACGCGATATCGGTATAATAATACATGGGGAAATGCTTTAGCGACTGTCGCTCGGAGCTCGCTAAAAGTATTAACTCGCGTTGATTTAATACGCTCCGATTTCCTGATATCGCGTGCCGCCTTGCACACGTAAGCGTTAATAATTCTCGTTATATTGATGTATCGCGTGACGCTATGCTTATATGCTTGGTATGCAACGCACGCGGGACGTCCCGATGGATTTATCTGCGTCAGGAAAATTTTTATAGTGTTTCGAGATTTGACGACAAGAACGGCATGTAGATGTTCGATTAGAAGTGTTTCGAGGTTTGATGATGGTATGTAGATTTTCGACTAAAAGCGCTTGATCGTCATGGTATTAGATGCTTTATTGAAGATATTTGACTTGTATTTAACATTGCAATATCTCCGTTTGTAGGGCACGTAGAAAAAAAATTAAAACACTTTCATTACACAAATCGAACTTAATGTCGATTAAGATGATGTCGATTAAGACTACTTGGAACTTAATCGGTTCGACCGTTATTGAGATCTCATAATCTCGGATGCTCGTAACGCGTAAAGAGACCCGGCATGGCTTGACATTCATTTTATACGTACATATATTAATATGTATATAATTTTATTTATATTTTATTTGTATTTATATTATTTAAACACTTGACACCAAACCACTATACCGTATCTCCTGATTCAGCGAGCTATAAATATGCATCTCTCACGATAATACATACAGGATGTTACGAACAAAGCAATTGTGAGACTTTCTTTGAACTTTCTTTTTTTGTATGTATTTTTCTTAAATTTTTACTTTCTTAAAAATTTTTTAATTTTTTGATGTAGAATGTAGGTTTCTATATTACATATATTCTTGGTAGTTTTACAGAATATAATTTCCGCAGCTACGTGGAACTTTTATTGTCTTTCAAAAACGGAAATTGAACTTTGGACAATGCCGATGGGACAAAAAATAATTGTTACTGATTTGTTCACGGAGATCAATTTAGAGCGCAAAAACGATGTAATAATTGGGTAAATTTACATTTTGAACGTGATAATGTCCCGTATATAATCGTGAAACAAGGAAAAACTGTAACAGGGAGAGCATTGCGGCATTGACCTTGACCAGAGAATGAAGCTCGTTATCGGTAGCGAAGCAACGAAATTAATCCCTGCAGAGCGATTGTTTCTAGCGTTCTCACGATAATATCTAATCGAGGTCGATTGGTTTATTCGATGATAACAGAACGATTAAACGTGTGCTATCCTCACACAGCAATTTCAATTAGACTTCAGTATGCGCGATTTGAACGAATTGAGTCAAATAGTTCGAAGTATCAACGCTTGAATTTCGCGTCTGAACAGTTTGCATCGTTCGAATTGTTTAATCAATTTGCATTGCTCGAGAAATTGTTTTTCGTAATTAGTATTCGTCGTCGCGCGAGTAGAAATGAACTAGTTTTTATGTGTCCTTTTTTTTTGCACGACGTATCGTTTAACTGTGCTAATTTTTCTGAATTTAGATTAAAACTGTTTTCAAATAATTTGAAGTCTTAGCGAAGTGTCCGAATTGTTCGACTATCGGAAAATACTTGCCGACCTTTAACGCTAATCCGTTCCGCCACGTTCCGGAGGAAAACTGAAACTCGGAGAGACGGAAACACGTGCGCGCGTGAGAACACGTCGATCGTCTATACGATCGAGACACATAAGCATAAGAATAAAGCAGGACGTTAAAGTATAATGGATGTGAGGTCAATAGGTGTTAGGAAAAGGAGTTACGTAATGTACCATTGTGTAATATATATTTCGTAATAGGTGACACAGACGGATATGTCGAATCTGCGTATAATGTCTCTTTATACTTGCGAAGTAAACTGGGACGCGTAAGAGTTTCGGGAAACACTTTTGTTTCATCTGCGAGAAAGAGAAACTACTTCGTGTCGACTAGCTACATGTAATTACAGGACTTCGATTGGATCAATTGTTGTGTGTATCGCAATTCTTGATGGCTCTCCGCGTACTATAGTGCCATTCCCGGTTCTCATGAACTTCCGAAGTTGCGTGGGCTTTCCCTCGACAACAGTCAAGTACAAATAGTATCCGTGTGAGATCGAGAGTTGAGAGATCGAGAGAGTCAGTCACACTGTCTCTCGCGGCTCTGCAGTCGTCGCATGGCGAACGGAGAGGCGTTTGCGAGAAAGAGGGCGAGAGAGAAGGGGAGAAGAAGAAAGAGACACGTGCGTGTGCGTGTGTATTCTTAGGCGGCCGGCGAAATCGGCGGCGAGCAGCCGTTACTCCGGCGGTGCATAAATAACTGGTGACGTCAGGTCAGGTACGTGGAACCGTGGGACGGGGTTCCTCGATCGTCTCGTTTTGTCTCTCCAGAGTGCAACTCTCGCATGCGGCGTTGCCTCTCACGATGTCCCGAAGTCACTGATCTCGGCGACGAGTGTTTCGAAATCGAGTCTTCGCGCTCCGCGCGGCATTTGAACATTACTCTTCCGCGCGACGCCGCGATCTTTACGGTCGAAATTAGATCCGCCTGTCAACTCGGAAAACGCGCGAAAAGCGTGACTTCGGTTCCGCTGGAACAAGTATATAATCGCTCGGTCAATTTGTTATGCGAACGCGCGAGAGCGCGCGGCTCATTCAGGACGATAAATCGCAATAAATCGCGATCGCGCACATTGCCGTCTCTCGTCGTGACCTTTCGCGAGATTTGTTCGAAAAATCTGTAAAAAATTGCCTTATGATGGCGGGCATGAAGGTGGGCGGCTGCTTGTACGAGGAGGAGGCGGAGGACGAGCAACTTATAACGAGCTGCAGAGCCCCGTACGCGATTTTCGAGAGGGAAATATTCTCCGTTATCCCGTGACTTTGCCGGAGGGTTTGCTGCAACCCTCGCCCTCCCCTTCCATTCTGCTCTCATCTTTTCACCGGTAGTCTCACTTAACTTTCCTCCGTCGTTAAAGGAAGATCAGAGCCGATCCAATCTTTCCTCTCGCTTCGCTGCGGTGTATTCCTAACTTTATTTCATATCCTCCTTCTCTCCTTCGTGCACATCTGATTGTCAGTGTTTTCGTTTTGAGAATCGATAGATCGATAAAATCGAAGAAAATTGAGAATGTATTTTTTACTCGTTTGTATTAATTGATTAATTTTGCAGTTAATCTCGAAACAATCATCTCGAAATGTATTTGCGTGCAGATGTAAATTTATTTAAGTTTGTTTTTTTATTAAATAAGGTAAATAATTTAGAGAACTTGAGCTCTTATATTATTGATCTTACATGATAATTTATGCGATCCTATACAGTTAATATGATCCTACATAAATTGCTAACGCTGTTGGTTTTTCAGTAAAACAATTTTCTCTACGTGTGTATTGTTTTAAATCTAATTGCTTTTATTAAATGTTTCTTTTATGAAAGTGTGTAAAGTAAGTTCTAGTTTTATAAAAAGAAAATTTAATGTACGTAAAAGAAGAAAAATAGAGAGAGAGAGAGAGAGAGAGAGAGAGAGAGAGAGAGAGAGAGAGAGAGAGAGAGAGAGAGAGAATATAAGGTAAATAATAAATGCGCATTTCTTTCGGTCTTTTTCTATAAATATTATGAATACAGATGAATCCGCCTTACCGCGAATGTTACCAATGTACGGGATTAACAGGCCGCGGCTCTTTGTAACTAGGATTACATCGCGATTTCATTCGATAAGTTTGCTTAATGGACGATCAACAGGAATCTTGCCTCTGGACTTCCATCTCTAGCGCGAAACTTTTTAATTAAAAGAACAGGGGACGCCGCGAGATATCTTCCGCGAGAAGTGGAGAAGTTCGCGGGAATATTCAGATATTCAAGCCACCGTAATACTCTCTGGCGGGTGAATTTATTTACGAAGTACAAAAGCGTGGGAGTGGGGATGAGGGAGGGTTGAGGGAACAGCATCGCGATTCATCGTAAACGCGGACAAACATCCGTAATTCATGCGTTTGTTAGCGCTCGTCGCTCGAAAACTGTGCGCGCGATGTTACAGTTTAACTTATCATACAAACAATATATCTCTTTTATAAAAATATCACACTGTTAGAAAACAATTATAAATGAGAATCTCAGTATTGTTGATATTCTTTGTAAACGTTACACAAGTATCATTATTATTTACTTTTTTAGCTTATAATTAAATATTAAGTTGCTGCAAAACACTCGTACCTTTTAAATCAAGTTGAAAATAAAATGTTAGCAACAAAAATCAAAGCCAAATTGCTGCCATAAGTTTTAGTAGACTGTTTTCCTTACCTAAGGAAAAACTTTTCGATTCTCTTTTAAAGAACTTTGGTTTTCTAACTTTGTTTAATATAAGAGTTTGACGGAGCGAAGGAAGGAGGGGGGGGAAGAACGATAAACTTTTAGCACCAATCTAATGATACAACTGACAATACGGATAACCGAGGTCTCTTTTATTTTGCTAATGTTAAAAGCTGCTGAAATAAGCTGAATTTAATTCCGCACAAAAATTTTATTGAATGTTTATGCATGTTTGCGAATTACGACGGGTAACGTGTGTATTGTTGTATCGACGGTAATCGAGAGTCTCCAGTCGTAGCGGAAACAAATCGATAACGAATCTCACGCCTGAAATAAATGTACCCGTGGCGCGCTACGGCTGCAACGGGCAACTAATTTGCGTTCGAGCCGCGGAGTAATTAACGCCGGCCACCGGATCCAGCGTTCTCTCTTGACGCCGATAAATTCGATGATGTTTTATCACTCCGCTCGCAGCCGCGACATGTACGGCGTAAATTTGTAAATTTATTCGTTCCGACCCACTACAAATTGTTTACTCTTTCGTTCTTTTATGGAGATTATTTTCTTATTTCTCCTATTATGTCTTCTTTAGCAAGTCACGATGGGGTGCTCGAACGTGATTCTAAGAACTTTTACGTACGTAGCCTTGAAGGAAAGGAAATTACATATAATCTATCGACATAACGTCTTTGGGAGGCTATATATTACTTTAGCGCACATCAAAAGTTACGCAGTCGTGATTCGGAGGATGAGACTACAATTGAATTATTTCCCCCTTCAGATTGGTTCTTTCTCACATGGGTGCTGCGCGCCGGCGACGATGGTAACGAGGCCAGCGCATGTATTTACCCGCGTATATAACCCATTAAGTATTACCTAACCGCCTGGGCGTGCGAGAGTCGGGAATAGAGCGGCAGATGCGAGGTCGAGTGATGTCATGCGTTCGACGTTCTCCAAGTTCGTGGGCAACGAGCGAGCGAGCGCGCGCGTTCATCGTACGTCTAACGCGTTAATGATGCGCGTTACGAAAGTAGTATCGCGTTTTCCATGGCCGAGGATATGCTGCTAACGTTATTACGCATAATAGACAAACGATTATCGCACTCGCGAGTGTAAACGAGTAAAAAAAGGAGGAAACACGAGAAGCATGCTCGATGAATAATCTATATTGTGGTTTTTTAGTAAATTGAGTTATTTTAGAAATGTTCAATTTTTTTATATTATAATGAAATTGCTGTGCCGAACTTGACGTATGCAAAATTCTAGGGTAGATTATCGATGAAATAAGAGAGAAAAAAAGCTGAAAATGTAACTTTTCACGTATATATTACAGTTAGTTTCAGGTTGAACTCGGAGACGCTTCTTTAACTTTACAAACGTTACTTAAGACTTTTCCAAAAAACGATATTATAAAATTATGATTTTAATGGTCACAAAAAAGTAATAGGTCATTTTGGAAAGATATTTAATGTTGTAATGGCAAAATATCGCATAATTTCGCTATAACAATCTACATTGTATCTCACTTTCCTATCCTCGTTCATTGCCGCGCGAAGTTAACAAAATCGTTTATATCATACTATTTCATTAGATATATACGTGTAAGTTTTTATATTTTATCTAAATTGTACAAATATATACGATTTTGGGTGAATCCTGGTGAAGTGCCCCAAATTTTCGGCACTTTACTAAAGAACTACCTTAAAAATCTTGTGTGTATATTCACGAGATCATAAAGTCTTCCATCATTTGCGATATTCCTTGTCGAAGGATTTATTTGCGAGTGGTTGGAAATACCAGTCGCGCGAGAGTTTTGCGATTCAGCGTCCGGTCGCAGATCCAGACGTAGGCAATCGTAAATCCTACTGTGAGACGTACCTGTGGATCCTCTAAAGTGGAACCAATTAGCGAGACTCACCTTTTCTTGTCGTACACGTGGTTTGTTATCGTCGAATTGAGATTCTCGCAAAGTCTACGCTTCCCATCGCTCGTTAAAGAGCGTAATACGGCCGGTTAATTCACGCAGATGCTGCATTTTCTCGAAAATCCCTCAAAGAGACTGTGTCAATTAGCGGAGCCGGGAAGGCCTTGACCGGTCTTCCCTTTGCCGGCGATGACGACGATAACGGCGTAACTGCGAATCGTTAATTGCTGAAACGCGCGATTGTTGGAATATTCCGTGTTGTAGACGTGCGTTACGAGTTACGAGTAGCTTAAACTCGCTTCTTTTAACTGTCTTTTTACTACAAGCTTTTTCCTTAATTTTATTTAAAAATCCACTTTTATAAACGAACTCACATTTGTATTTTATAGCGTTAATTTGGGAATTCTGTATTCAACATTTATTAGATATCAATTTGTCGATCAAACCCATATCCGTATGCTAAAATATTTAGGCTCGCGATCTCTTAATTTCATTTCATTGAATTTAATTACTATTCAGACGATTTTGATTTCCAATATTGGAACAGTCGTAAGTAAGTAATAGACCACTAATAAGTTCGCGAATAAACGGGCCGATGTTTTCGCACTGAACTTTAGTAATTAATCGAGCGCGGCGAAAGAACGGGCCGTGGAAGTAGGTGGCTAAAAGCGGTCGCGACCGTTTCAACAAACTCCCTTCGTCCACCCATTTCTCACTCCGCGCCAACCCTTTCCCGCCGAGCTCTCCCCTCGCAGTATTTCATCTCACTTTCTCGTTACTTCCGCTTATCCACCACGTGCGTTCTCGTATACATTAAATTACGTTCACATGTATTTCAACAAGAAATCTAACAGCATGCAGAAAGTCTAATTACAGCGATGAGAGAGCTCAGAAATAACTAATTTTTTCAAAAGAATTACCAATTTATTTATTTCTTTCAGAAAAAGGGAAAATGCTCATAATTTTCATTCTGTGCATCGTACGAACGTTTGTGTAAAATTATCGAATTCCATTTTTTGCCAATGGAATTTCTTTTCCCTACAGTGATTTTTAGATCTGCGTGGATTTAGAAAAGTTCTCATTCTTGGAATGGAGAAGAATTCTGCCGCACTTTTCGCGGGCTATATACGCGAGAGTCTGAATCAGCAAGTTCCGAGGACGTTTTAAATTTCTTTAGAGATAGCGTTGCGAAACGGCGTGATCGCGAAAAATAACATGAAAAAAAAACGAATCGAGCGCGGTAGCGAATGACTTCATTTCTCGTCGCAGCGTGCGGGAAAACGATTTTTTCCACCCCGCTGTCGTAAAGCACGGTCGCGAGGCGAGTTCATCTCCTTAGCTTGCGCACTTGAGAGGTTTAATTGAATTACCCGACATATAATCCATTTTCTCCGAACGGCGATCTGAGTCACGATCGTCGATTCACGTAATTGCGATGATACTCTGCTTGCCAGCTTGTAAATAGTGTAAGATAAGGTAGAATTCGTCGTACAACCGGAGAGTAATTCGATCTGTTGAAGCAAGTGAGAAGAGACAGCTCTTCTTTTCTCGCGCGACGCATTGTTTTCGAGAAAGCCGAATTTGAGAGTTCGTTTGATATGCGTGAACATAACTTGATTAACATATCTATACATTTTATTCATTATTTCTTCTTGTTGATTTGCAAACGTACACGGAAAGAACAATTTTGCTGAATCCAGATCTGAAAATAATTTTTGTTCAATAATCAAAATAATTTTATACAAAAGTCAAAATGATTGCTAGAATATCAACACGTTTTATAGCAATGCTTATCAGTTTTAACATTCCAACAAATTATTTTGGTGATTCAACAAAAAATTATTTTTAGATTTGTATTTAGCAAAATTTTTAAACAAAATGGTCCTTTGCGTGTACGCAAGTATGAAGATATTTACGGACTATTTGATCTTTATTGGTGACGCGAAAGAAGAAAAAGCAACTTTGCTTTCTTTATATTATCGGTTATCTTGATAATTGGAAAATTATCTGTCTTCTGTGTATTTAGCAATAATATCGTGCCATAATAGAATTCTGAATGTTAGAGGTTCTTTATTCATAATTCATTACATATTAAGCTCGTAGAGGAGGAATGATTTTGGAATTACAATTGAATAATTAATAATTATAGTATACTTTTGTATACTTTTCTTCTTCTCTTTTTCGAAATAGCGAAGGTAATTTCTGCGAAATTTAACAAAAATAAAAAAACAAAATATAAAAGAAAACGTCAGAGAATTATTCTATAAACGTAACAAATGGCTAGTAAAGAACGAAGGTCTACTTCGACTTATGTAATTGCAGCGACTATGACCATCGTTTTACTAAAGCATTATATTGTCACATTTTGTTAGCGCGTAACATTTGTTTGCGCACTTGCGAGCAATTTGATGAACTTCCAGGCAACATATTTACCTACGAATCGCGTATAAGAATGGAATTCGATCGGTTATTCGTGCTGTAATGACCGGTCGCGGCCGAGCGATGTTTGCAGAAAGAACGTACTTATTTGCGCCCATTACAGCCCGAGCCATATCTTCAGCGTGCGTTTTTTGTAATAAGATTTATCGGGCCGTAGGCAGCGCGGCGCCATGGATGTATCTCGCGCGGTCTGCTTTTGGTTAATAACACAGAGCGGGTCGGGACGGCGCGGCAGATACAAATTGCGCGGTACCGGCGAGCGAGCGCGCGAACCCGCGCGCGAACAATGGCGGGAACGATGCCGCGCCGGCGATTGTGCGCGGCCGGGGCGCGCTTCGGAAAAATGTGAGCGGAACGCTCGCCCGGGCTCGGGGAGTTCAAATGGTATACGGTAACGGACTGACGCTGACAAGTTTACAATCGATAATCCTATAAATCCGCCGTCGCCGTCTCCTCCTCATTCAAGCAAATAAATCGATACGCTGCTGCCACGCTTTAGTTTTCGCTAATCATAGCCCGCTTCTCTCCCCCCCCCTTTCCCTTTCTGAAATTTCGGTTTTTGGCGTGTGCACTGTTAAACCTATAGTGTCAAACTGAACCTTATTTAAGTCGTCACTGCTCCTACTTAATAAATAGTTATTTTTAATTAAAACATTATAGTTATTCTTAAATAAAATAATGAAATTTAACTCAAATTTGGATTAAATTTGAACTGTTTTAAATTATTTAATTCCATTGTTTTAGTAAAAAAGAACTATTTATTAAGTAAGAGCAGTGACGATTTAAATAAGGTTCAGTTTGACCCTATAGATTTAACAGTGTGAAATGTTTATTTTTGAAATCTTAACCATAGATATCCTGTCTGTGCTATCGCTTTTATAATTGGGTAAAATTTAGCGAAAGAGAATAATACTTTTGTCCGGCGCGGAGAGATTTAATTATATAATATTCCTCCACCGGTCGTTCACTGGTGCATTTACCTCGCTCGTGTTCCCGCGCGGAAGACACGGGATCCGAGGGCGATTGACGGCGAGCTTAATTAAGGTAATAATAACCGCGCGAGTCATCGTCTAATTAATACACGGCGGGGCAAGAGGGGGGATGGGGACTCTTTTCGCGACCGTCGAACCGATTTTTATCGTTTGGAGGATGCTGGTGACAAAAAGCCGACGAGTAACGGCGCGCGGGATCCTCGATCCTTATCGCCCGGCGGCTATTAAGTCGTTCCGCGTCGGCGGCGTGCGGGAGAGGAGGATCCGCGAGAAAAGCTGTAACGGGGATTACGAGCCCCCGGTATACCGACTCGGTCCTTCTTAATAGCTTCATTCGATCGCGAAGGGCCCGAGGGGTAATTGATGGCCCTTCATTGTGTCCCGTCCCGTCGCGAGAGTATAGCGCGCTTGGCCAGCGCGGCAATAAGGGCCAATGTCCCTCTCTCGGGGTGGGAAATTACCCTCTCGTGCGTTATTAATGGTTTCGTAAGCGCCATCCTGGTCAATAAGCAAGCGGCAGGTCGAATTCCTGTCACGTACGCAGCCCCGGTGTTTTGGGTACATTATACCCTTCTTCGCCACGCGTGCCGTGCAGTTTCGGCAACGCCTTCGACAAATAAGCAATTAAACGCGATGTTTCTCGCTGCAGATACGCGAGGCATCGTTTATCCTCTCGAGTTTCGATAACAGCGAATACTCGATGTGTCGATAAATAAGAGGCTTTTGGATTTTTTAAGTGCTTTATTTAGATAGGAGACGCTATTTGTTATTTAATTCTTAGATAAGTAACGATTTTGCTTAAATCGAGACTACTGCTCTTAAAAGCTCATCACAATTTGACGTAATATTATAGTGATTCTCTTTGACGCAACAAAGTGATCACTACCTATATACACATATAGCTGCAGCACGACATATAGAAGGGTGAACTAAGGTTCAATGTCCTCCTTTGACAAAGAAATATTCTGCGCGTCTTCGTGTCCCCCGCCCGCGAACGCTCGTAAAGATCGACGCGATTTTCGCTCACAGCGGGGCTTTATCCACGGTTTCTACACCGATCATCCGTTTTTCCCCCAAGCAGGCGCGGCGTTCGTACACCGCGTCGCCACCCTTCGGAAGCAGACGAAGACAAAGCACCACGACATAAATAATTTATCTCGGAGGCGGTACCCGCGGCGTGACGCAACGCGGCGACGTCGACGGTCTGCGTTGCATTAAATATGAAATCCAATATAAACTTTCGAACGATATAAACCTAGAGTATACCACCTGGCCACTATTACGTCGCGTACACATTCTCCCGCGCAACCCTCTAATCTTTTAATCATTTCTGCGTTTATTTTTGCAACATCAAGTGGTTCATAAAAATATATATCAATCTAAACTCCGGAGTGAGAGAAGAGAGAGAGAGAGAGAGTCGCAATTGGAAGCCCTTTTTGTTTAGGAACAAATTGATCGTATTTGACATTTAATTGAATAAGTTGTAAGGCATATGGCGTGTACGCGTAACGAATGTGAAACTTGACGAATGTGAAACTCATCTTGCTATTTTTTCACCAGGATGCAGAGACAAAGCCGGCGTAGCTCGGAGGTGGAGGTTGCGCTTATGCGCCCTGTAAGCACAGCTGGCTAATAGCCTCGGAGCCCGTCCCCGACACCCTGCAGCCACACCAGGTAGGAATCTTTCGTTTACCTTGTACATGCGCGTGCATATACTCCGCGCGCGTCGCGCTGCAGATAGTCTGCCGTCCGCCTCTCTGTGTTTTACTGCACAAAATCAGGATCGCCAGGCCGTGTTCTCCCGAGCGTGAAAATATCCGTACTCCGTACGCCCTTACACGCGAGGCGGTAATTAGCCGTTAATCCTTTCGCTCGCAAGAGAGAGAGAGAGAGAGAGAGAGAGAGAGAGAGAGAGAACTTGATGCGGGTGCAACGATGAACATGTATACTCAGAGTGTTGCTTTGAAGTGTCGAAATGCACCGCGAAAGAGACATCCAACCGCATTATAGTGACGCGCATCGCCTGGAGTTTCCGATTTATTTACGAGACACTCGCGAGATCGATTTATAACAGTATTATTGACACATTGATAAATGCGCGCACACATTTATCCTATCAGTCGCGCTGTTACTATTCGTTTTCGTATTTGAAGGATTGTCTCAAAAAGTGTATGGAATATATTTCAACAATATATGT
>NW_012026789.1:5363833-5454597 GCF_000956235.1 Wasmannia auropunctata | reverse complement strand
GAGAGAGAGAGAGAGAGAGAGAGAGATATTAAGGAACGTTCGTCGAAGCGAGGTAACTCGCGTCAGATGTCTGTGAATATGAAATTATATATATTCGTTAACTAACGTCTCTTACATCTGCACAATTACATTGTTACCTTGCTCACAGAATGGGCTAATACGGGTTACCGAATATTTTTAGAAGCGTATTTTCGAAAATGTTTTTTGTTAGATCCGAGATACTGTTATAAATATCCACGGAAGAAAATTATCCGAGCATCTAAACGCACACTCCGACTCACTCCCTTAATTGCTTTCCTGAAATCATGGGCTTGAGCACTAAACATAACTATTACCACTTGTCTATATCGTTACGAAAGAAATTTCGAAAGTACCACACGACCATTATCGCGCGATAATGGAGAGAATACAAATAGGCTCGTTTACATTAGAATTTCGTTTTGGTTGGCAATGAGGACACTTTCCTTGAGCTTTCACAGTTTGATTGTACCGGTGCCAATTGCGAAAGTGCGATAGACTAAACACGTGCAGTGATTGAAATAAACGTTTGCAGTTGATAAACTATAACTATTCGAGATAATAAAAAGTAGTTATATATAAAAATAATCTTTTATAATGTTACATATTTGTACTTAACATTAAATTGAAACTTAAATTGAGCTGTCTCGTTATTTGTCATGTGTACTTATTAACGTGTATTAAAAATTATTCTCTTTTTGAGGAATAGTATCATTCCAGAAGTAACGTTATTTATTATTTATTCTTGTCTCGAATGCGTTTGCATTTAAAAACGCATATAATGCTCACCATGCATTTACCATTTTCGTTTAAAGCAACGCGTGTTATACACAACTGTATATCGCCCGAGAGGGACCGCGAATCGAGGCGATGGTAAAAAATATATAAAGGAAGAGATAGAAAGAGAGAGAGAGAGAGAGAGGGAGAGAGGGGAGGGGGAAGAGACGCGTATATACGAGCGAAACGGGATTCGCCGTCTTTCTTCGCGAGCGCAGCCACGTATATATCTCGAAACTATGCGCGCGCGCGTAAATTGCATAATGCAAATCAGCGTCATTCCGGCCGAAAGCTCCGCTCCGCGGGGGGAAAAGGATCCATCAAAATTCATGGCCGCCGCCGGTGGATAGCGGAGCTTTCTCGTGTAAGCGCAACGACCGTTTTCTTCCAACTGCATTTTTCGGCGAGCTCCGACGCGGCGCACAGTCCCCCGGATCGCCGCGCCGGGAATTCCCGGCGTCCGAATGGACCGGAGGCACCTCCTCGCGCCCATTCCTCGCCGGGAAACAAAGTTTTATTCGTTCGTATGCTGAACTAGCGGACGCACGCGTCGTTCGGAGATGCCATTTCTCTCGATGCACACCTCTGTTTTTTTTTCCCTGTCGCAGAGCGAACGCGATGCATTTATTCATGTTTCGTCGCTTCTCTCCTTCATCGCGCTTCGAGGCGCGCTGTCACGGAAACCCATAAGTGCTTTCACGTCCCTTTCTCTCGTGTATTTCGCTCGCTCGCTCGCAAGTGGGTGCTCATGTCCGCGGCGTTACGCGTTAAAATCCCGTTCTGCGCTAATCCGCGAGCAGCAGATAGGCGGATATTTTGTGCTTCCGATCGATGAATGCACGTGCCACGCGTGCGTTCGAAATACCACCATACACGAAATCCGGCCCGTAATTCGGTGTAATTTATTCTGGCGTAATTTATTTCGATTGTATAGCACGGCCGACATAATCTTCTCTGCGGGACATTCAACGTAACGCAAATGAACGTGTTTTATTTAAGGCAAATAAACAGGTTTATTGGTATACGTATAAAAGCACAGATCCGGCTATGCGTATGTGTATTTTCGACCGATGGTCGCCATCGATGCGCAGTTCAAAGAAATGTTCTTGATATGGAGAATTAAATAATCCTTTTCATGAAATTAATTAGTTTTCCGCTGAATTTCACCGATGGGAGATATTTGCGTTTTTCAAACAAAAAAAAAGAAACAAACGCAAAAAGAATTCTGACGCGAATGCGTTGGAGTTTCTGCGTTATTTTCACTAATCCGCGCCGCTAGAGACAATCGCCGTCCTGGCGCCTTCCTTTGTCGGTTAAGAATTCGTCCGAGACTTTTGGAATTTCGCCGATGAAAGACCACCAAGTTTTCCTGCCCGGCGTCTTTTTCCATTTTCTCGACGCGATCCGTCGCGCGAAATTGTTCAGGAAAACTCCGGCAATAAGTCGGCGGGACTGCGGATCGACGGATTCTTTTCTATTTCGTCCCCCGTTTCAAGCGGACGCACGTGTCGGCTCGCTCACACATGTTCAAATGTCGGAATCACTTCCAGGAAATTACAGCATGCCATTTAGGATAGGAATAAGATGTCTTTGGTGAAATATTTATACTGTCACGAATAGCGCTTGGAGATTATTAATAATTAATATTATAAAAGTAACAAAAAAATAACACGTTAGGCATGTAGAAAATATATTTCGCATTTAGAGCGAAAAGGAGGGAAATGTCTTTGTCATATAATATCTTGGGATTGACAGTAATTAAGATAACAGAAATAATAGTAATAACAGTCTAGAATATATTTATTCAGCATACAAGTCAAGAATGAAACTTCGTTTATAATAATTTAACTACCACACTAATAATGATAATAATAATAATATTACAATATAATAGATAACGTGAAAAAAATATTTTGCAAGATTATAAAAATGAAATGTCTTCACAATACACTATATTATTTGACGCAATAATATATAATACTTTGAGATTATTAGTAATTAATGTTATTGAAACAAGTAACACAAAAAGAATATGTAGGATTTTTTTTTCTACCAATTTGGTATCAATACCGTTGTGTCGAAAGAGATGAGCTGTACAGATTTTATAAAAGTATTCGCACTGTCGCGTTCGATAATCGCGCGCGAATGTCGGGGACGTATCCCATTTCGCTAGAAATCCTCGATAAACACGTTCGCCGTGCGCGCGAATCGGCGGTATCGAGTATCGGAGGCGACCTTAGGATTTCGCGTAGAAGCCCGACGATTTCGTGAGCGTGAGCGAGGCCGACGGCGAGCGAGTGAAGGAGACAGTAGATTGCGCGCGAGGCGGAGCGAGAGCGATCCCCGCCTTGCATGAATATTCAATATCGAGAGCCAGCGTGATTTCGCAAGCCGCTACTCTTTATCGAAACTTTCTCGTCGCTCAGCACCGTCATCGATAACCGTCCGTGAAAGGAATTTCTTTTTTTTTCTCTCGCGATTCCGCGCCGCATCGCGACGCTTGGGAAAACCGATATGTTTATTCGCCCTCTCATTGCTTATTCCTCTCTTATTGCTTTACGTACCTACTATTTCCTTATCATTTTATTATTTGTTTATTACTATTATTGATTGTTTCCTTCATCAATCTATTACATATTAATTCCACACGAGAGATCAATATCCTTGTTTTTTTTTCTTGCAATTATGAAGTTCTCCTTTTATGTAAGTACATCGATGATAGAAGTAACTTTTTCGTTATTCTATTATACGTCAAAAGAGAGCATTGATTGAGTATTGAGATTTAATGATAACGCTTATTTCGCTATTTACAGCGATTGTTCGTTTCATTATGAATTATATCTGCATTAATTTCATACGTAAAATTGATAATTTTTTTTTCTTCCACTGTTGCGGCGAAATTCTCATTACGCGCGTAGAATTAATCGACTCGCTAACGAACCGTCGACCCAGTTTTTAAAGTTGCATGAACCGAGTCGATCGCGGTAAACCGCGAATTGCCATTTCAATTGTCACTTTCGCGACGCTTAATTATTCGCATGATTTTCTCACTCTCTCTCTCTCTCTCTCTCTCTCTCTCTCTCTCTCTCTCTGTATGTCTATTCTTCAAAAATTCACTATATTTCTTTACATCGATCGATGCATGGTCGATTAAAAATTTGCGTCACTAAACCAAGTGATGGTAGAACGCCGTATTGATTCTTTTCATGTGTTTGCTTAATACGATTACTTCTTGCACACAGCGGTATAGCTAGAATTCCGGAGCTTCACAATTGTAAAACTTTACCGATTTCTTCGTTGTTTGTACGCGGAAAATGTCGTTCATTCATTTTGTGTTCTTGAGTTTGCATTATCATTACAATGTGTGTTTTGAATTATATATGTATAAGTTCAGTATTCATTTTGACTGATAAAGCTCTCAAAATGAAATCTATCTGTGTGTATGTACATAGAAATAAGCAAATACATCATAATTAACATTAAGTTAATATTATGTCATTTGATTACGTAATAATAATAGTGAAAATCAAGTTTTGGTAAACCAGTTATATCAAATCAAATCACATAGTTTTCGATTTTACGTTTAGAAAAAGAAGAGAGAAAGTTTAACTTTGTACAAAACTAACTTTCGTTCGTTCTTGCACGTTAGCGATGGAATTATTATTATTATTGAGCTTTGACTCTCGACATAGGGGGCAGTTTCTCTTCTCCCCGTAGTACACGCAAAAGCGAAAATTCGGCGGATTAATTCCCTGGGAACTTCAATCGTGCTCGTTTGCCGGGAGCGGAAGGACATGTCAGCTGCAGCAGCCGTCGCCGCTTTTGTATGCATGCTTGCGGAGGCTGTGCAACGGGGAAATTTTGAGGGGCGGCGAGGAGGGGCACCCGGTGTCGATCGCGTCCGCAGTTAGGTAGACCAGGAATTTATCACGCGCGCGCTCGCGCCTGCCGGGCCGATATTAGCAACAACGATCGACGGCGATAACCGCGCCGATAAACGCGCCCGTTGAACGACGTGTGGTCGACGCGGCGTAACGAAACGCGTTCTCGATGAAACAATGCGGGACAAGCGAGCGAGCTGTTTTTTTCTCTTTTCTCTCTCTCTCTCTCTCTCTCCCCTTTGATCCCTCTTGATAACCCACGCGTGGCCACTTCCCGGTGCTTCGATGAACAAGACGTGCGTTTTTGTCACGGCTGTTCCGTCCCTTCCTCTCCGTAAAACTATAATTTCCGCTAAAGTTTAATTGATCTTTCACTTTTTGATTGTATAGACATAAAGAGTTAGGAAGAGACAGACAATTAGGTAATTTTCGGAGCTAATTTGAAGGAACGTTTATGGGATACGGTGCATCGCGTTCTGTGAGAATATTTTATTATAACAGCGATAACGGGTTAATTACCGATCGCTCGGCGATAATCCGGTGACGGATCGATGAACGAGAATGATAACTCTCGTGCCGATTGGTGAGTACAGGTGCACAGGCCTATCTCGGCCCGTAGTCGTGACCGCGGGG
The DNA here is from genome assembly GCF_000956235.1 of Wasmannia auropunctata. Taxonomy (NCBI): domain Eukaryota; kingdom Metazoa; phylum Arthropoda; class Insecta; order Hymenoptera; family Formicidae; genus Wasmannia; species Wasmannia auropunctata. The sequence goes on along the minus strand of NW_012026789.1, from coordinate 5,449,288 downwards.
CTCTATATATGTTGCATCGATGATGCATATGCGCGAATGCGAATCGAGCCGGGTTATACGTGTTTCAGGGACGGGTAATTATTTGCGTCACCGAATCCGTAAATCGTTGCTGTCACTCGCCGACGAGCGGGCTAAAAGCGCTAAACTCACCCCGCGCGTGGTCATGAATTCTTTCTCGCCGCGCCACGCGTGCGCTAGTGAAATCTATTTCACTCGCACGAAATTCGTGGCAGAAGATGACACACGCGCGCGTGCACATACACACCGACGACACTCGCCGTGTCGCGTTCGTTATTTATCGCAAATTCGGGGAACGAGCCAGAAATATACGCGAAAGAGTCACCGCCAGGAAATGCAGCTAGATGCGACGATTTATTTCGGTGGGTTTATTATTGCTCGCGTTGTGGGATGATTGTGTCTTTGTGTTTTCCTTGTGTTTCTAAATATATTATAATCTATGTATTTAATTGAAGCAATTATTTTATTAAGCATGATATTCTCGAAACGTGTCTTTCAGAAAATTGGATACTGGAAGCGATAATTTATCCGCTGTTTCATTCTGTTATTTTATTTACAACTACAAAAATAAGAGTCGGTTTCGCGCAACTCTTCATCGACGGTGCGACCGTCGTAAATCCGGACAGTCGGAGAACAACTGGAAGACTCCTCGCTTGTGTTTCACTCGGGCGGCGCGCCTGGAGGATAGAGATTTACTCGTACGTTTTGCTAAAAAAAACGAACACGAGCAACGTTTATTTACGGGTGCCGATTGTGACGAAACGAGCATGATGGCCCGTAAATCCATCCGCTGGGTAATAACGAGCTGAGTGCAGCAACTGCACAGGCAGACGGCGACCTGGCCCTCGTTCGCGTATTCTCTACCCGTATTCGCTGTCTCTCCTCTCCTCGACTCGCTTCGTTCCGATGGGCACGCCGCCGCCGCCGCCGCCGCCGCCGCCGGGAACGTAATCGATCGTCGTCTCGTTTTCATTCGGTCGCGTGACAACGTTCTCGTGATCGACGTGTTATCTCGATACGTTCGCGCTCTGCGATCGCTCGATCGTTATTGCGACAAAAGACGCGGCGTTCTCGTGAACGAGAGATCGAGTTTTTGTTCAATTTTCTTTCTGCCCGCGAGGAGAATCATATTCTGCGCTGAATAAGTGACTTTTGAAATGGAGAAATAGAGAAATGGAAATCTACAAAAGCCTTCCTAAAACAAGAGATTCAATTATTTTGCGTCACAAGAACAATCTGTATTGTTAATTGAATAATTTAGCTGGTAGATTAATATTAATATCAATATTATTATACAACTGTAATTTATGTTTGATGTAAATGAAAATATTCTTTTTCTGCAGTGTAGCGCACTTTTACTTGCTTCTCTAAAGCGGCGATAATTTATAAATATTTATAAACTTCCCATTTCTTTTCGAAACTTTCATTTACTTTCCATTTCCCTAAAGAAAAATTCATATTTATCACCTGCTTAAGAGTCGTAATTCATTTTCTCCTGTCCTTTCTTCGAGGAAGAAACTCGCGCGAGTCTTTTCGCTCGAAGGGCTCTGAAGGCTGCTTCCCCGGCCTTTCTCCGCTTGCCGAGTGCGGCGAAATTTGAAATTATACGAGCAGCCGGCCAACCGAATTTCGGCGTTACGCGCGAGAACGTGCGCGAGTCACGCCCGGAGACATAGCTTACAATTAGCTATCGTGGCGAAGAATAACCGGCCGTATAAATTCAAATGACTCGTCGCACCGTAAAGCGACACGTGAATATTCATCGGCTCCGGCCTGGATCACTGCACCCCCGCCCCCCTCCGTCCTCACGGGACATGTGTCCGCGAACGTGCCGAGTACACGAGAGAAGGAGCGGGGGAAGCGGCGCTTGATAATTGAGGTTCGTTTACACAGGACGATTTCGGAAGAAGTTCAGAGGGACCTCGGAAATTCTCCATTTTGCGAGAATCGGCGAAATATGAAATATCGGCGAATGCGACACTTTTCGTATTGCAAGTATTTTCCTCAATGTTTAATTTTTTTTAAACACCTACGGCATTTTTCAGATCTCCGCCCTTTCCGCGTTTTTCCGATAATTTATTTGCGAAGATATATATAGTTGTCGGAGGAATGTGCTTGTTCTTTCTCCTCTATACCATCTGTTTGCTTAAGTTGCGTATTATTGGTAAGCAGAAGGCGATTACGAGGCGAATCGCTTCTCGAGTTACTTCCTTGCTGATAAATATTTATCAGCATTCGCATAGTTCCTCGACGAAAAGTGGCTGCGCAGCGAAACCACATCGACCCGGGAGGATTCAGCGTTATGATCCTTGGGATTAAATCGCGCCTTCGCTAATCTAGATCTTTGGCATCATTGCAGATGTGCAATACGAAGATCAGCATTATAATTTGATACTGCGGAAAAGAGTACTTTATAATTTTTAATATGAAATTAAAAATGTATACAAGATTCTGTGATTTTTAAGTCTAATATTACATAAATAATAAATAATTTTTAATTTAACATAAATTTTGCGCATTCAGCAAACATTAATGAATGAATTGATATAGAAACCTTATGAAGGTAAAAGCTTATACTTTTCAACTTTAATTTTGTCCGTCTGTAAATTGCCAAACATTATTTAATTAATTGAAAGAAGAGTAACTCGATTGAAAGCAGTATTTTAATTTCTTAAGAAACGTAAAATATATTACGGCATTTTTTATTTACGCATATTTCGCTTCCACGAAAATTGTCTGGAGGTCGTTGAGCGTAAGAACGCTTTGTATGCAACGATGCAAGATAGAGTAAATAACGGAAATGGAGCGGAGTATCTGTATGTCGAGATCTTGGAGAGACTCGAAGAAGAAGATGGCAACTGCATTAGTCTCGCGCTAATGCGGACACGCAGTGTCTCCCGGCTGGGTACGAGTAGGATAAACCGGAGTGTGGCGAATCGGCTTTAATGCGGCCGCAATATCGTCGCGCTGTACCGTTTGCTGTTTTCGCAGTGAAACCGGTTCCGTCGCGTCCGGCGGGTATGTACACTCGTTTGCATCTGCGATAAGCGCGCGCGCGCGCGCACGCGCGCTCCACTCCGACATGCGCCGACGCTATTATCATTGTCGCTATTAATTTGCAGAAGATTAGTGGCCGGCGAATGCGCGACACTTAAACGATCATTAGAGCGATTGTCGATCGTCTCGTCGCTAATCATTCGGCGACGTTTAACTCTTACGTTGTCGGTTATAATGCATTCATTGTATGGATTCGTTAATAATACAGAAAATAATTATTAGTTGTTAAAATAAAAACAGTTTAGAATTAAATACCAACATTATCGAAAACAGTATTGAATTATATAGTATACTACAGTCAAACCTCGATAACTCGAACCTCCATAACTCGAAAATCACTCGATTTTTTCCCTTTAAAAGCCATTATAATCGGAAAATTATAAACTCTCGTACAAAGCTTCCTTAAGTCGAATTTTCATATCAATTCTCTTTTTCTTAAACTTTGATAAGTCAAAACTTGTATGTAACTCGAAGATTTTTATAGCTCCTCCCTTGAGATTCGAGTTATCGTGGTTCGACTGTATTATGAAAACGTATAATATTAATCAGATGTGAATGTTATATTATGTGCGAAAATTCTTATTTGCAAAAAGATGCAAATTTATTTGCAGCGAAGAAGGAAAATGTTTTGAGGCAAAAGGCTGTGAGATACGTGGATTTAGCTCGCGGTAAATAGTTAATATAATAATAAGACACTTTACTGTGTAACGCGGCGTTCGTTTAAATCTCGCTGAGAAGTGCCGAGTTTGCGGAAAGTTAGCATTCCTCGGCGGAGGACGACGGAGGTGGAATTTAGAAAAATATATCCGCGCGACGCGCGAGAGTGATTTACTCAACGACGGGGCAAAATGATCGCGGCAATAAATCCAGTACGAAATCTCGAGGCCGAATCTGTGAGCGAGCGTATGTAAATAAAGTTCTCAGGCGCGGCTTCTCTTGAGCGCGTTAAAAATCTCGGGGCACTTTTCTTTCCGTCTCTCACTTCGGAATCTTCGGAAATCGAGTCGACGTGAGCGTCGAGTCCTTCAGCAATCTCGGAAAAAGTTTTCGACCCGTCGACCTTTCCCGTTTCTCTCCGCGCGCCGTAACGACGACGCGTCCGAAGACTTTCGGTTGCGCCGTGCCGCGTCGCGCGTTTCGAGGCTGCACGAAGCACGCCGCTCGGCGAGGCGAAGAGCGAGGACAACGAATCGGAAGAGAAACGAGACCCGGTAGACGGAGAGAAATTGATAAGAAATGCGATATCGTCAACGGTAGCGTACTATTAACCGTTTCCCAGACGTATCGGAAAACCAATTGGAGTAGAAGGGTCGAGGGGGGGAGGGGGGGGGGGAGGAGCAGCGTAAAGTTTTTAACGTCGAGAGATCACATCTGGGAGTGTCTCGAAACGCAATCGCTCTTTTCGAGAACGATCAAACTCTCGAAGTTTGGAAAATACACTCGAGCAAATATAGATAGATACGACTCGCGGGAAGATTCCCGGTTATTCCGAAAATACCTTATTAATTTTAATTGACTTTATCGCCGCTGCAGAGAAGGGAGCGCGCGCGACATGACGGAGTCTGCTGAAACGCGGGTTACGGGAGAGAGTTTCGTATATATATAGCTTCCGCGCTCAGCGACAATAACAATTTTAACTATATGCCAAGAATGCGGGAACGGCACAGAGACGATATTTCGTTGAACCGTCATTATACGAGTCGTGTTTCATTCTTTCGCAATGATGCCAAATCTCGGAATTTCGTTTGAACTCTGATTACTTGTCGCGGTCGTCGGGACCGACTGGTGCGACAATAATCGAAATCAATTAGTGGCTCGTGACGTTAATTTTCACTAGAATCGATCTCGGGGGGGTGCGCGCGACGGCGCAGGTCGGTTGACAAAGCGCGCCCGTGCTCGATTGATCGAGAAATCCGAGCACAAACTCCGGCGGCATGCAATACACTTCGACGTTCCGTTCTCCCGCGCGGAACGAGACGATGGCGGAGAGGAAGGCGGAAGGATCCGCAGCCTGCAGTGTCCCCGAAGTACGGCGCGTGATGGAGAAACTCCGTGAAACTTTCCGCAAGCCTGTCAAAACTCTCAGCGCGCGCGCGCACGTCCCCGTTTTTAATGAATACCCCGCGCGCCAACGGAAAAGAAATATTCCGAGAGCTGCGCTTTGTCTCGAGACCCGACGACGAGACGGACGTTTCGTTTTAATCATGCCGGATCATTGTAATGTTTCGCGGGGAAACAAACGTGACTTCTGCCGAATTATCGAACCTCGACAGCTCGACGTTAAATTTACGAGCGACTGCCGTTGCCCGGAAATCCCGAGTTTCGTAACCACACGCGATCGTTCTTTTCGCTTGCGAATGGTGACTTAAATTAAAATGTCGGCGGAAGCAATGCCTGGCCTCCGAAAAGTAAATTTAAATGCAGAGCGTACATATAAAAACAAATTATATCTGGATTAAAAACGTAGGTATGGAATTAACATGCAGTTTCTGGAAAATCTGGAACTTAATTTAGTGATTGTAAGTCAGTATACAAAGTGGACATCGCACAGTTTTCGAGTGTGCACTTTTGTTGCCGCGAAGCATTTCAAAACTTATTATTCAATATTAATTAACGAGCGACAGCATAATTGTAAAAATAATGATTTACTACTTTACAATTGTGGGCATCGTTGATTGATTCTCGGCGATCATGAGGGTCAATCGCTCGCGATCCAATCCGTATCGGTGAAAATCTTGAACGTAAAACATTCTCTCGTTATATCTCAATCGATCGGAAGTCCGATCGGCGATTAGATTGCAGCTGGATGATCATCGTGGTACATATAATAAACGATCTTCTCCTTATTTGTTCTGGCGCTTCTCGGCGAATTTATCGGGTATTTTTGTCGCCGTGTCGCACGTTCGTCTAAACTCTAGGCTATATGTGGGAAATGTTTCGCTGTTCCAGCTAGAATTCTAAATATTACACTTAAATTATATCGCTGTTTTTTGTATCTGTTAAAAAATTGTCTGTCATACGTAGAATTTACAGCAGCAATATTCTAAGAATATGTGCAAGAAAATATAGGTCTCATAACTAAATATGATTGTTGTCTTTATTATTTATATTGATTAAATACAAAACATATGTGGTATCGCAGTGCTTACTAATTACTTATCCGTTTTAGCTAATTTTTCGTACCTAAATAATTCTCCCTATAATTACAAGATTACATTTTTCAATGTGCTTTAAAGATCTCCGCGCAAATTGCATGCAAAAGTTCTTTTTCTTTCTCTTTTCGATGGTAGATGGTAGTGACCTTTATAGTCACCCCAGATTCAGATCTGGTATAAATTATAACACTTTACAGATTCCGAAAATGTTTAACGTATTTTATCGCATAAAAATCTAGAAATGAAGGCAATTGATTCAATTTGTTCCTTCCCTTTAACAGTTTTGATTGCGATTTTCTCTCTCTCTTTCCTTCTCTCTCTTTCTCTCTCTCCACAGATCTTTCTCATAGCTAACACGATCCTTTCTATTCCTTATCGTCCTTCATAAATTAGTTCTCCATTTAACATCGCGTGAGAGTTTTCTTGGCTCTATCACTATCTCGTCACGATTTTTTAAAATAATAATTACGAGTTTGGATTTCGAAATCATACGTGTAAGCACGTAAATAGTTTAAAAAATATTGGCAAGATTTATCTATTTAAATCCAGTCAGGATCAATTATGATAAAATATAGTGATCGCGAACGGTGAAACTGTTTACTTTCAAATATTTCTATGTACATAATGCTATTATTAAAAACCATAGAAAAGACCAATAATTTTTTTAATAATGTTAGATTATTTATTTAAATTCAATTGCGCGCGTGCGCGCGCGGAAAATGTAATTGATGATAAAATGGGGATGAAAAACGGAGAGGTTTTTTTTTCTTCTCTCTATCTCGCAAAATTTTTCTGTGTTTTGTAATATCGTCCCTCGAAAACTCGTCTTTCGTTTCCAGTTATAAACTACCCAAGCGTGCTATTATCGAACAACGTGAACTTTCTGGACGAACTTTGTAAGCGAAATCATTTTGGATAACGAATTTTTATCGTTTCCTTCCTTTTTTTTTACTTTTGTCCTATTTTTCTTCGTCTTACTCTTTTTCGTTTCTTTAATTGCTCGTATAATTTTATTTGCGCTGATTCAACGATTAACCGAAGATTATCTACTTTTTTATTATTTAGAGAAATATGTCTGCTGGTAACTTATCGCGTTTCTTGTCAAAGTTCTACTTTAATTCTAATAAGGTAAACGTCCCAATACCGGATACCTGTGTCCGGAAATTTACACAAAATTTATTAATTTCAAATATTTTTTTTATTATATTATACATATTTTTACAATTAAATTTTGATATTATAATAAAAAAAAATTTTTTTATAATAAGTTTTGTGTACGTATCCAGACCTACGATCATAGGCACATATCCAGACTGAGACGTTTATCTTACTGTTTGCGAAATTATTTTGCGAAATTAATTGACACAATTAAAAATAGAAACGATCGAGTTCCATATCTGTTTCTTGTAATCATTAAATTTAACTTTATTTAAAAGTTTGAAAAAAAATTTAAACGTAATATTAAAAATTAATAATTTTAGTAAAATTAAAAATCACATACATAAATAGAAATATTGAATAAGTTTGATAAGTAAAATAAAGACTGAAAAAAAGCATGTTTTTTTAGTGTTTTATTGTTTAAAAAAGGATACTGCTTAATATAATCAAAGAGTTTCGATTGTTAAAAAAGATTTGAACTGCGCGTTGTGATTCTTAATAAGCCATAAACTATGGTTAAATAAAGTCGATGTGTTTCGCTGTAATTAGAGACGAAGTTAGAAATGACCGCAATTAAAAGCACTGCCTGAAGTCTTGCAATTCCTTATTGGCTACGGCCGCGAGGCGATTCCCAGTGGAGTTTCCACAAGATCTAATTATACACAAGCACAGGTGAGGCGATCGTCGGGTAACGATGTTTACAAGCTTTCGCCGAAGTTCCGAAGCACCAGGACTCGAGTAGTCGCGGAACTCTGTCGCGGCCTGGTTTAAGGCTTTACACTTTACGTAGTTCTGATTTAATCCTTCTCTCTCTCTCTCTCTCTCTCTCTCTCTCTCTCTCTCTGTTTAATGACAATTTTAATCCTGCTATATCTTGGATTACCACTGCTCTTTGCTAGTAAAATTAGGACAGATTTAGGATTAAATAAATCATTTATGAACTCTTAGCAGTTTTTGCTGCTAATTAAAAAATCCATCAGATCTAAATTATATTGATATATTAATATATTAATATTGAAATATAGAATTTTCATTAATTCATTGAGTTTGTTGTTTCTTTGATAACAAAATCTTTGATAACAAAACGTTTTGTAAAACGTTTTGAAACTTAAGTTTCAGCTGTACAAATGTGTTTGAAATGTGAATATTAGGAAAGAGTTTTGCATTTAAACCACCAAATCCCATAGATACATATAGTACGCTCTACTACTGCATGCAACTGTCTCGGCGAGATGAGAAATGGCCGGGATACGCGTTGGACCCGGGATGCGCGTTTCCAGGGTTAATACCGCTATCACCTAAAGCAGATCTAAAACGCCTCTCTGCGCTTTTTCTTTCGTCGGGGAAATAATAGTCAAAGAGAGAAGAAACGGCTGCCTACAACAGCCGACACGGGACAAGCGGGTGTTTAATATTTAAACACTACGCGCTCCTAAATATTTATATCACTAGCCCTTCTTCTGCACCCGCGCCCTCACACCCTCGTGTTTTCCATGGTTGTTTGTGGGTCGGTAACAAAATTGCCACAGCTTGAAACCGCCTCTCTTCTCCGTCGTGCCTCAGCTACTTTCTCTCTTTCTCTTCTCCGCTCTCTGTTTTTTAGGTTTATTTTCGCGACTCTCGAGGACGTTCTCCTTTCTTTCGACTTTGTTCGCGGGGAAAGCTTCTTACGCTTTCGTTATTCCATAATATCCTTCTTTTAACACTCAAAATAATCTAGATTCTACATTAGTAGTACAGTCTCCATTTCTTCAGTCTCTATTTCCAGCGAATGTAATTTTGTTTACCGTGGAACGGTAAAATTAAAAAAAATATTTTTAATATTTATATATGTACGATTACGTGCATAATTATTCTATCAAAAAAAAAGATCGATAAACGATTAAATTAATAATAAGTTGAACTAGATCGTGTAAGTAAATAACACAATTAAATTTGGAAAGCAAGCTTCAAACAATCGAGACTGGATCTCAATAAATAATTACTTTTAACTTTGGTTGAAGCAAATCTTGAATTTGTTACGTAAAAAGAGGGATTGAACAATGTATATTCCTGTGCTCTGCCCGAAATAACTCTTGTTAAAGCAGGAAATATCGACGTAGGGGATCTCGCGACCGACATGTCTCCGCTTTCGCGATGAAAGATTAACTCGGTCACTTATAAATTATTTCCATTCATCATTTTTTTTATTCATACCGCTATTATACGACTACATTAAACTGAAATTAATCTGCATTTAGATCGCCGTTAAATTTACCGCCGCCGATTGGCGCCCATTAATCGCGATGATTATCCGCATATTTTTATGATCCTCCTGCCGCGATCGCGTGGTGCTTTTGTTACAGCTAATACGTTGATTAATGCTGCCCGACTCTAGATGCGGTGACTTGCACCGAGCAACATACCATCCCGCCCCAAGTTCTGCGCAATTAATCCCGCCACACGTCCCGCGCCTCACCCTCTCCACCAGCTCAACCTTGCATGTCTTAATCAATGCGCGCGGGGAAATTGCTTCTTATTTTGCAAGCGTGTTAATAATGCGAACTGGTGATCGCGTGCAAGTTAACGATCGTGACCGCGTGCGCGAGGTTCATGATCGTCGTCCGAGCAGCGATCGTGATTATCGACGTATTCGTGTTAACTTTGTAGCTTTCGCGAACCGTGGCCGACACGCTTTCTCGGTCAATCAGCTCGGAACGATCGCGCGGGACAAGGGCTGAAAAAGCTTGTAACTTCAGCCGGCTGCAGCCGGGTACGAATACGAGTACACGGATTTCCCCGCAATGGCATTACGGCAGACAGGCAATCTGAATAAGACAGTCTTTTGAAGCGCGCTGCGACCTACAATAGTTGTTTCTTATCGTATCTTAAAACCTCGTGTCTCGCCTTAGATTAGGAGCGATTACATTATGTCCGAACAACCGGTGGTCTAATCCAGTCGCTGGCATTGTTCCCTCGGGAATTCCCGTACCCGCGGTAACGAGCAATACGTATAGCGTCCTGTCGCCATTGTTTTTAATATTCATGCGCCAGTTAATTCGCTGACGTGTTACGATCCTGTCCCGTAACCCCCTCGCGACAATGGCGACATTACATACGCTTACGGGCTATGCTAGATAACGTAAAAGCGTATAATGAAACGAGCATAGGTACGGTATGTAAAATCAGAGTATCACTTCGTGTGTGACTCTTTAACTACTTCACCGTAGTATGTTACCGTACGTAAAATTTTTTGCACGTGCACACTCTTTTTAATATTATGTTAAATCTTTTAAGAATAACCTTTTTATTTCGTATGTTAATTTGTTTATATTATATACTTAACACAATTCTGCGTTTCGCGTATGCTAATTTTTATTTTTCAAGAATTTTTTTTCAATTTTTGCTAATCTAGAAATGATTCATGGCAATAAAGTCAATGCAAACGATAAGTAAATATATGAAAATTTATTGTACATTTTTAATGTAATTTTAATTAATTAACATATTTCCGTTATATAAATTTGTGTCGGTATGCATGTGTATAATAATACGGAGCGCTCTGCTGATTGACGATATTATTGGAAACTGATAACCATGAAAAATACCGAATAAAAACATGACATTTTATATAAACCGATAAAATGATTTAACGTTGAAATTGCGAAAAGTAAGAGATGTGTTCTTTTGCGATAATATCTGCAAAAGTGTTAATTTTATGAAATGTTACTATAGCTCGCACGGCAGTGTCATTATATGCTAATAGCAACTATAATCTGAAACGCTTGGCTAATGTTTATTTTACGCAATGGAATTAATACAGCGAACGCGTCGGACGATCTGACGTACGACTTCGTACGTATGTGTGACCGTTTTAGCTCGCGTTATAATTTAATCGGGTAATAGAAATTTCAGATAATCTACGTGTTACGGAGAGAGATGCGCGCGACGATGTGTACATTGATTAGAAGCGCGATTACGTCGTTCGTCGATGATATTCCGAATTTCTGTTGGAGGAATTCTGGAATTCCCCCCCCTCTGCTTTCTCTTCCTCCCTCCCTTTCCTTCCATCCTTCTCTTCCTCCTTCCTCTCTCTCGCTCTCTCTCTCTCTCTCTCCCCTCCATCTCTTCCCTGGCTATTATATTCTACGTTTGATAATACTCGCATAAACAAACGTCATTCATCCAGGAAACGGCCGCAATGCTCTCGACGATTTGCTTGTGTGTATTCAAATACGTACGTAGGGGACGCGCACTGCGAATATTTGTCCTTTCGCGAATATCACAGTGTGCCGTATTGAGTGAAATTTATATCAGTGTAACGCAGCGGCGCGATGCAATAAAAATGCAGATAAAAATGGAAATGAATAAAAATGGAGATGTCCATTTGAAAGGGCGCTTGGAGTTGTAAAATCTGAAAATGTCATCTGGAAATGTAATTTTACGCGATTGCCGCCCTTCAAAGGACAATGGTTAAACCAGCGTAAAGGTCAATAGGTGCTCATTGTATTTATCTTTTTATTACGCAAAAAGTATTGTACAAATATCTAAAATTATAATATTGGAATATTCAAATCATTCGCGACATTAAATATTTAGCGTTAAAGAGTAATGGATGATAATTTCGTAGATTTTATTTTAAGAACTCATCCCGAATGTGTGTCCGGTATAGATACGATCACGGATGACAGTTTCAATAAGTTGACGAATTGTCTTTCATTTTTGCCGCGAGGGAAAATGCGCGACGGTACGGTTTTTATCTCTCGGCCGGCGCGGCGGCGGCGTCGTTTCTCGGCAGGTCGACCTCGATTTTCCCGCGGACAGGTTTATCAGGGATCTAGGTCCCCGGCCGATAAACTCGATATACACGCGTCGGCGACGATGACCAGGACAACGACGTCGGCTCGACTCGGCGTTGGCGTGTATCGATCGTGTTACCATGACGAGCCTCACGGCCACGTAGTTTCGATAATCCAGTAAGGTTGAACACGTCCGATCTCGAGATCGCTGTTTTGTTCGTTTCACGTCGATTGCGTATTATTTTGATCAGTCATACGATAAAATATTGTCTATTTATATTAGATTTCTTAGCGTGTATAAAATTTTGTAGCAATATTGATTTATGCTACGTCGTATATTCTTACGTCGAGTTATGCTTACATACGTTTAAGCGCATTACGGAGTATTATATGGTTCAATAATTCTCCTCTAATTTTAATGTTACGAACGATATTTATTCGATATTTTGCGCTGCTTTTCTGTACACTTGATTATATCAAGTGGAAATATCTTATTAAGGATGTTCTGGCTATAAAGTCCCAGACAAAAGTTATTGAAATATGAAATTATAATTCTATGCTTTTATAGGTTAAAATATGCACCATATCGTGTTCGTATCGTGTAAAGGACTTAAATAATGCCAGTTAATATGATATGTGGCACTACAAATGAATATATTTGTATATTTTACAAGTTTTGTGATTGTCGATAAAAAATTTTTGAACGTCAAATTCAAGTCCAAAAGTTTTTTACCGACAATCACAAAACTTGTAAAATATACAAATATATTCATTTGAAGTGCCAAATATCATATTAACTGACATTATTTGAGTTCTTTACACGATATGAACACGATATGGTGCATATCTTAATCTATAAAAGCATAGAATTTCATATTTCAGTATCTTTTGTCTGGAACTGTATAGCCAGAACACCCTTAAATCAGACAATTAATGTACTTTGAGATAAACAATTATTAATATAAATCGATCGTGGAATGTTCAAATAATTAAGAGAAAACGCCCGACATAATCAAAGCGAATCTTAGTGCTTAATAATAATATTATATTTTTTTAATGTAGTTAGAGCTGCGAAAAATTATAACGAAAGTTTAACTTGAAACAAGTTTGTTCTAATGTTATCCACATTTTGATTTATTTCTCTTGGAGGCAATAGACGTAGTTACTAAAAAAGCAATAATTATTTACAGTAACTCATTTATTTCTCTTGGACGCAATAGACGTAGTTACTAAAAGCAATAATTATTTACAATAACTCAGCGAATGTTATATATGTTTTCAAATATGAATTTCGAACTTAATTAATGAATCATTTGGATATGCATATATATTGGGCAAAATTAATTTATAACGGATTTTGTACAAATATTCGGCGAGACTTCAGGTTACTCAATTGCATATTTTTTGCAAACTCTGGTATTTGCTGCACGTACACTAAAATTATTTGCAATTTCCCTATTGCAATTTTTCTATTACGATTTTATGAGCGTCCAAACATACATGATATTGATTTTTCTCTTTCGAATTTTGCATAAATAATTCAATTATAGCGGCGCTAACGCGCAAAAGTGGCAAGATACAATCAAAATTTAATGACATTGAGTATCTGGACGAAATGCGTTATGAGTTATTTTCGATTTGTACGTGTACATGTTTAAATGGCTAATTAATTAATTAAGTCTGGAATTTATATTTCGAAATATTTACTGACGTTACACATGCTGACTATAAATAATTGCTATCTCGATTTAACAATTACATGTCCGTTATATGGTTAAGCGGAACAATATAGATGAGATTTTAAGAGGTATTACGTGCTCAGTGCTTGCCCGATTATTGACATTCCAAAAGTCGCGCTGGCACAACTTGCTGTGCATTATTTCACTCTTTGATTCTCCATCTTGCCGGAAAATCGACATTGAACGCTAACACGCTCGCTTAGAATCAGATTTTATGCCTTGATGGATAACATACATTAATACGCGGGGATCGTGTCGTCCAGGATCGGGATGTGTCGTACAACGGCCATCGCGCCGGTTCATAATTCATCCGTTTACGGTGAAACGCCCGAAAAAATGCGTCATTAATCCTCAATTAGGTCACCGATAAATCAGTCGCGCGTCGCGCACCGCAGTGCTTAACCCTCTGCGTCGAATGCATTAATCTGCCGGCGAATTAACAAGATCATCCTCGCTCGGGCGTAAATCCGTGAGCACCCGTTGCGCGAGACGCCCCGTATCGACTGTATAATGCATATACTCGTATACATATGCGCGACCGTGCACATTGGGTGTCCTAGATTATCCGTCCCGCGCGATTTGCTCGAGCACAGTTTAAGATCGACATGATTTTGCAGAATACGAATGCGCTAAACGTAACGACTCTTGCGTTTGGGAAACGTTATATACAATAATATACTAATTATCACTTTCAACCGTATTGTTTTACCGTTAATTTTTTGAGAAGCTATAACGAAAAGGGTGGTACATACGTAAAGATAAGAAACGACATATTCGAAGGAAAATGGTTGAAATGTAGTTGAGATTAACTCGAATCGAGCCCGTCGAGGGAAGGTATGACGACGACGGCGCCCTGGGACAGTCTGTATATTATATCTCGGCGCTGCTGTCTGTGCGCGTTCGAACCTCGAGTAATTACGTTACTCGGCGAATTAATTAGCCGACAGGCGACGGTTATCAATAGCTGCTGGAAGGGTACGCGCGCGCGGTTAGGCAAGGTATCGATCGGTAACGCGATCGACGCCTCGTCCGTGTCGCATCGCGTCGACAAGCGCTAACGATCATCGATTGACGATCGACACCGATCTCTTTCACCCCGGCGTGTTATCACTAATGTCCCGCTTTGCGACATGTGTATCCATCAAATTCGTCACGGCTTTCTCGCGTGCGTTTTCCTTCTTGCAATTACTGACAATCGCGCGAGATCGCGCGATTAATCACTAGCATTACCGTCAACGTCCGTTATGAATGTCTAGCACAAATTTTTATAGTGATGCGAATGTTTTTTTTTTAAAGGCATTAGGTTTTACTTATACTAAGAAAGAAATTCTCAATATACATATATATCGAAATTATATGAATAAAAAATTGTTCTCATTTCATGTCATAAATCTCATATACAACAGAAAGTGTAAAAGTTTTATGTATTGTACTTTTATTTGTGAAATTAATAGTCCATTAATTTCACGTGTTAACAATAATTTCTCATATCTTCTCACGGTGTTACAAATTACAAAAGGAGGACTTAGAGTTTAACATTAATTTTGGTAAAACCATCCTACGTTGAGATTACGAATGCATTCGTAATTAAACGTGTCTACCGGCGTGCATCGCGTTGGTGGGGAAACTCGGATGGATACGCCTTCTTCTTCGCGATACCGGGAAACAAAGAGCGTTTCAGCAGCGCGAGGAGGCGGAAGGCGGACAAGATCGATCCCTTGCCATTCTCGTTTCGGGGATAAGGCCGTCTACCAGTCCACCTCGTCCCGCAGGAATCGCGCACCGCGTACCCTCCCTGCACTCGCCATAGGCGTCACTCATCGCCATTGTGCTGGAAGTGCACTAATCAAATGCAAATCGGAATTACATAACCCGTATAATGCATTATTCTACCCCGTTCTCCGATTCCAAAGAAGATCTCACTTCTTCAATTCCGCCGTTTCGTTAATCTCTCAAAATTCGCCAATCTCCGTTCGCTAATTTCAAAACCGAAGTGTTACGCATTTACGACTTCGAAAATGTCAAAAAGAATCAATTCCAAAACGAAGTATGCGCAAGTTATGATTGAAGTGATAATCCAATTAAGTCATTAATCAATTTTCTAGAGATTAAAAAAAGAAGTACATTTTTAATCAAAATTTAATTTTCTGTGTAAGCAAATGTAATGCAAACGTACATAAACGTTTGCACTGAAGGGAAAAAGTGGTTGCAATTACCATAATTTAACAGTAACGCATAGTCATTTTCGGCCAACTATATATCTTTGTTTGGTAGAACGATAAATATAATTATTATTACTAACATTATAGCAGTAATAATTATAAAAATGGAGGTTCTGACCATAATTTTGCAATTATAGTCACAAATACCAAACACTTTTCTCTCACTGTAGTTTCCTGGCAATTTCTGGCGATTCTTTCTTTTCATTTTTCCACCGCGAAAATCTCGAGGTATCTTAAATGTGTTATCTCGGTAGTTCTCGGCGCGAGTTTTACCGAACTTTGTAGCACAGAGAGCGGCATGCAACCTTCGGCAATCACTGAACAATAGAATTCTTTGTGCGATGTTGAGAGATACAGTCGAAGTTCCTAACCGAGATTGCGCAAAACGTCTGCGTCCAATAACAGGTTAAAAGTATTAAATAGTAGTCATATTAGAAAATCCTGCCGGTCGAGAATTATCCATTTTTAATTCAGAATGACACATACATTTGACAACTAGTCCAATTAGGAGTATTTGAGGCGCATTCACATTTATAGCATTCAAGCGCTAAGACGATAAATTAAATTTAATAATAATATATTTTCTGTTTGAACTTAGCGAAATAACTCTATCAAAGTGTAGAAAGGATGTATGTTACATATAATATGTGAGATAAAATTAAATCTGTATTAATTAAATTAGGATACAGAATTAAGTAAGTAGATTGAAAATGTAACTGTATATAAAGTTATAAACTAATTACATATATAGGCGTTTCGTATAAGAAATATAAGAATATACAGTCGAAACTCGATAACTCGAATCTCAAGGGACCAGAAAAACTGTTCGAGTTATAGAGTTTTCGACTTATCGAAATTCGAGTAAAAGAGGATTAACATATGAAAATTTGACTTGCGGAGGCTTTGTACGAGAGTTTATAATTTTCCAATTATAATGGCTTCTAGAGAAAAAAATCAATATTTAACAGTGAATTATTTATTGCATACATATGATAAATGTAACCTTAAAACAAAATACCAAACTATTACTTACGGTTACACATATAGCTACAACTTCGAATTATAGAGGTAGCGACAATGAAAGTTCGACTTATAGAGATAGCGACAATGGAAGTTCGATTTATAGAGGTAAACTTCGATTTGTAGAGGTCTGGCTACTTTAAAATTCGAGTTATAGAGGTAAAATACATATTTAAATGCCTGAACAAATAATTAGAGTTAAGGTAGGTTTTATTTCGATTTATGGAGATTTTCCGCAGCGGAACGGAAGGTGATGTACAAAATTTTCGTCTCATAGAGGTTTTCGAGTTGTAAAGGTTCGAGTTATCGAGGTTCGACTGTATAAGAATAAGTATCTTGGGCAATAACACAGCCGAAGTGTTTGCCTCGGTACATGCTGTGTATTAATAAATAATACATAAACGGTTAAATATTCGTAGAAAATTTTTAGATTTTTGATAATAAATGCAAACCTTTTTTTTAAATCGTTAGTCTTTTATGGTCCAGTTATATACAATTCCGTTGGGGCATTTGTGTTGCTTAGCGAGTCGGCCCCTTTGTGCGAAATATACCGGGACTCGCGCACGTCCGCTTGTAAACGTGAAAGACGTAGCTGTCCGACCGTGGTCTGCGCTTTTTCCTTCGCGCAGAAGGAGAAGATAAACCCATAATACGTTCTTGGAAACGGCCAGCGTCGTCGTACGGCTCTCGCACGGTTCCGTGCGCGCGAAAATACGGTAACGGCCGCCGAAGCCGGATATCGCCATTGGCATTACGTCGTATACTGCACACCGGAGGATCCGTTCATGCGAAATTTTCAGCAACGGTGAAATAATATTTGCAAGATAACGCGACCCTCTACATCTCGTTCAATGGGTGACGTGAATTGCATGATATAAATTGTGTCAGTTATTTGTTGATTTATTTTAAAACTTTGAAGCCGATTATAAAAAGTTAGTAAATAATATTAAAATGTCAAGGGATAGAGTTTTTATTTATATCTATGACGGAAAATTTTTTGATTATTGGGACAGCAATAGCTTTTCATTTACAAGATCGAAAATACATGTAGGCGTATCGATTTAAAAACAAAATATTAAAATATTTTATGTGCACGCTTAGTGTTACTGAATCTTTTATTGTTAGAAGGTTTTATATTTATATGTTATATATATTTATAGAAGGTTTTATATTTAAAGATTCTTGTGAAATATATTTATTATTTTTTACAGTTCTTAGAATTTTCTTAGAACTTAATGAAACATTGTTCCGCGATGTCGCTTTAAAAATAACGAACCATCGTTACATATTTAATAAAGGATGTCCGTTTTTATTTTATTTTGATTGAAGCTATTATATGTAGAGAACAAGGTTGACCGAGAATCGGAGAGCTGTCGCCGATACAGGGATTTCCGGGGCTAAAAAAAGTCGCCCCGATAAGGAATCCGATAATCGACGCAACTTTCAATACCGTATGACCCTCGAGGTGGGTCAAGGACCTCCACGCAGGATAATCGACGGCCCCCCGTAGGCATCGTCGATCAGACAGCACGCGTTATTAGGGTGGCAGGCTGAGAGGGGTGCTGCTGAGAAGGGGCGAGGGGAAATGTTTCGGTTCGCGTTTACGCGCGTCTGCACGCACAAAGAAACGATAGATCGGCAAACTCCGGGGGTAAAGCTCCCGCGGAACTGTATAATTAGATTAGGTACAAGGCGCATTAGCATGTCATACATATTCCATAGAATGCAGAAGGAACGTCGGAATGAGAATCATATTGCATTCGATGGGGCTACGGCCATGCTTTTCCACGTGCTCTTCATCCACGCCGACAGCGATATTCGGCAATTAAGTATCGCTGATATTACAGTGTTGTACTTTCTTCTGATTGTCTATAATATTTATTTTTTAATATGCAGTTATTCTTACTGTTTGCTTTAAAAATTTCTCTCATATCGGTAAAAACCGATACGAGAGAAATATGCGAAAGCTTTTCCTTTTGCTTGAAACAATCTCTCAAGTATCTCATTTTACAGCGAAAAAATCACTCGAGAGAGTTCCGATGTTATATATAATATTTGAGAGAAAATAGAGATTTCTCTTCCTCTGCAACATAGTTACCGCGTTTTTCTGATTTAATTGAAGCAACTCGATCGTCGTGTGATTCGCGCCGTATTTGTCGGTAATCGGCATTTATCTCGATCTTACGACACGGATCGTGTCGCGGTCGAATGAACGAGCGTGAGCGCCGTTCGTCGATTGCACATGCACCATTATGCACTCCGGACGAGGAGGCAGGCGAGGCAAGGGAAAGAGGCGAGGGGGGGAGGAAGAGGGGGGCAGGCGGTGGCGGCTCTTGACGCTAGGCACTAGACTCGGTAGAGCTGCGAAAGCACGAGCGGGGAACAATTGGGACAAGGTCACAGTCAGCGTGTCGAAGGCGCGCCTGCCTTTTCTACGGTCAATTCGTCCCGCGGCGCGGCCGGTCGAGCCCGGAAAAAAAGAGGCAGGGCGCGCATGTGAAAAAGTCACACGAGTAGTTCTCCGAGAATATCGATTAATTAAATACCAACTTCTCTATTTAAATTTGCGATTGAAAAATATCCGGGGAATGGACGAGAGAGGAAATACGGGTATTTGGAGTGATTTGATAATTTATTAACTTAATAAAACTTGAATGAATTCGATGCAATCGATATCCGACCGAGTCCGCAATCAAGTCTCCCAAAATAAAATGTTTCACACAATAATAAGCAAAATAATTGAAGAAACTAAGAAAAAATGAAAAATAAGAAAACATATTTCAATACTGAAGAAGAATAATAAATTGTTGCTGTATCAACTGGATTATATGCAATTTCAGAACTGCGTATATTCGAGTCCGTTCAAACAACCGCTGTTTATATCGCCCGTTTGAACTATCCATGAATTTGGAGTGACAAAATATATAGTCGATTTAAAGAGCTTTTCATTTCACAATCAAACAAAGTTCGCCGATAGACATTATTGCATTATTATTATTTTATGGTACAGTAGTTATATGTACAGTGTAAATATGATGTGATTACCCCGCTGGTCTCGAGGAGTAATATTATCTCGAGGAGTGAAACGAGCGAAATAAATTTCCTTGCACTTCATTCGCTTCTCCCTCTCACCCGTGGAGTGCGTGTACTTCTATGGATAGCGAGGTTGCGCGGAAGTGCAGTTCTACCGTGCTTCCGATATTCAGCGAAACGCAGTTTGCACCCGGGACTCCCTTTTCCTCCTCGTCGTTCGTGAAGTGCCGCTCGATAAACCGATTCGCTGGAAATAAAAACAGTTACGGTTTCGTTTACGGTTTCGACAGTAGCTGAGCCGGCGTTAAAGCGGTTAATATTTGAGGGTGCATTTCAGGTGCGATAATCTGTGCACGTAATGTACTTATTTTGACAGCGGTGTGGCAGCTTCAAATGTCAAGAGAAATTCAGCGAGACAGGGACATGAGCAGAAATTTGGTTTTATTTGTATAATAATAATAATAATAATAATCAGTTTACGTGTGATTTGTTTATAGCGTTTAATAAAAGTTTTTTTTTCGAAAGTTGATATACGTGACAAAATGCATTCACGATGAGTGAATCTGTTCTCGATGGATTTTTATTGACGTATCGCCGCGAGGCGCGCGCCCGGTCTCCTCTCTGGGTGGTGCATTACGATCCCGGATACAGTATCGTTTATGCGCACGTAGCACAATGCAACACAACTGCAACATTGTCGAATCGTCGACGAGCGGCGGTGGCTAAACGCGCTCCGGTGGTATGTCGGGAATTGCGGTCAATGCACCCGCAGCGTGTGCGCGCACCACACGACGACGACGGTGCATTCGAATAGAGTTGCGCGCGCGTTGCACTCCGCGCGTTGTGCTCCGCGTCTTAAAACTCGGATAGTCTTCTATGTATTTCTCACGCCCATTCTCTGTTACTCTTTAAATGATATATACTGAGATAAGCAGCGCTGATTTGAAGGCACTCGAATATACTCGCGATTCTGAGAAATTGCATATAACTTATCAAGTTAGCAGATTTATTGCAATGTTTGAGACTTTGATGGTCTTTAGGATTACAGATGAATGTGATAATCTTCTTTTTCTTCTTCTAGATATCTGTTTCTTTTTAGAATCACGATTTTTTCTTCTTACATTTTTTATTCTATTATCTTTTTCAATTATTACCCTTATTGTTGAAAATAGATTTTTTTTTAAGATACCTGATTACTTTTAATTATCTGATTACGGGTTTATTCGGCATGCTCTCCCCCATTTTCTCTCTTTCTCTCTTCCTTTCTCTCGCGTTCTCCTCATTCGTAATCGGCGGACGATGTGCCCTTAGAAAGAGGAGGCCGTTGCTGCGCCGAGTCTGGACCAGGACGGGATCTTTACTAGGCAATCTCAAGGTCAACTGGGTGTCGGCAAAGGTCGAGGGTGAACGATCCCCAAGAGTTTTCCAAGTCGGGTTACCTGCGCTCGTAACGTAAAATTGAGGGGTTGCCTCGCTGTAATCTAAATCTTTCCAAGAAACTTTAAACTTTAGAAAATTGACTTTTTCGACCTTGCCGACTCGTTTCGACAACGCGTACCAGAATGAAGGATATGAAATTATGAGAGATATGTATAACTTTCATTATATTGTAACTTATTTATCGAGAAACTATCGTGACATTTTGGTTTGTAACATGTAAAGATTATTCACCTTTCAATGATATGTACACATACATATACATGAACGACAGATATTTTTTACGTAGAAAAATAAATTTTTCTACCTAAAAAGGGAAACGGCATTTTTGTCGTTTTTTTTTTTACTTTAATATTTACAATATAATATTCAACAAAAAAAAAACAACTACGTTCCATTTATATTTGCGTTTACGACCACGATCACACAATGATTTAACTGTCTAAAGTCCCGTGAAAACTTGAACAAGCGAACTAATCGAATCAAGTGAACCTGTATACGACGGAACACAACGCAGGCCATTCACGACTCACGTATTCTCGGATGACGGAGGTTCCAGGAGACGCGAAGGGTGAAAAGGGATGATATACGCGCGTCGAGATTCGAGCGAGGGGGAATTCAAGGGATAGCACGATCGGCCCAGCGGGGGTGCCGAGAGAGAAGAGAGATTCATGCCTGCCGATCGAGTGGACCCCGAAATTGGCGGGGGCCAAAAATTAAACGTCTCCTCGCGCCGGGCAGTTTTCTCGGAAGGTCCGGGGCCCGCGACGATGTAACTATTCTGAAACGCGCGGCGGTTAACCGCCGCGCCGGCCGGGTATCCGCCTCCGGAAATACCGGCGGTTCTTCTCGATCTACGCCACACCGTGGCTAATTTGTAGCGAGTCACGAACCTTCCGTTGCCGAGTTCTCGTAACGCGCGAGGCGCGTTGAGAAACTCGTTTGAACGTCCGCCGATAAGTGAGAACGGTCGTTATATATCATAAAACGAAAGAGCGAATGATCAATTTATCATTAACCCGGGGCGAACCCGTCAGAATAATATCGGAGAAACTATGAATCAGAAGAAGTAACGTATGAAAAGAACGGAGTTGCTTTTTTTGCAATATAATATCCTTTAGGTATAAGAATGCGTCCATAAGAATGTATCTATCGTCGAATCAATCAATAAATATAAAGGTAAAAGTGCAAAGAGTAAAAATTAGTCTGTCACCGCGTCGTCTCGTAGCTCCAGATATCCAGATAGCGGAATGTGACGATTGTTTGCTCGGCGTTACAGCACGTAATAGAAAACTCGCGCAGAGATCGCGATAGCAAGGTGATTCAGTCTTCGAGATCGCGACATTCATTTTCTCGTTAGAGGAATTCTCGACGAGAGAGTGAACGGAGAGTAAAAAGGAAGAGGAGAAGTACGAAACCGCAATCCGAAGTCGATCCCTTCGTCCCGTGGTAATTCCGGTTCGGCGGAAGAGGAAAAAAAAAAGAAAGGAAAGTCCACGGGTTAATATGATGAATGATCGGGGCGCTCGCCTCCTAATATAATTCTGCGAAGTGCAGGCGGGAGAGGTATGTGTCGCCTCGAGGCGTTAAATCGAAAGATAGCCAGCGTGTATGTATATAAATACCGTATATAAATGCCGATGGATCTCCGATCGGTCCGCGGGAGCGGGATTATCGCTGATAAATCACCGGGGCTTTATTCCGCGCGAATTAAAAGTGTCGATAAAGATCCCGCCGGCGAAGAGCGATCGCGGAAAGTTTGCACAAAAAGTGAACTCGCTCGTTACGCCCGATTGCGCGTATGCCGCGTTTTAATTGGAGATTCGCGCGTAATTTTGTTGCGAGTAGTGCATCTCGACGGTGTATGTACGTACAAGTCTCCAGTCGGTGAGCCACGATAATCTTTATTGTAGCTAAATTCAATCAGAATTGTGATTGTTATACGAGAGATTTCGTTTTATTCCGCAAAATGATTTATCGTATCATAGAAACTTCGCTTTTCGCACGTTAATGCAGTTTGACGTAATTATAGTGCCTGACGTAATTGCGATTGACTTTCCTTAGTTGTTTATATAGATCACAGCTGCAGACATAATACAGATAAAGAAGTCACAAGATAGATAATTTAGTTATATCCGGAGATATCTCGTGCATTTTTAGCTAACGATAATTAACGTTTTAATAATCAACTGCTAATAAACGTAAACCGACGCAGCAATTTTCTGCTTTGTATGCTGATAAAGCGATGTTGTTACATATAATCATGGTCATTAACATATATACCGATACTTAAAATACATTTTTTCTCATGTCAAAGAAACGAGACTATAATAGGCTTAATTTTTTAAAATACCGTCTTATATTTCGCCTGTTTTTTCAATTTAATTCTCATAAGAAGACATGATAATAATAACAATTTTACGCGTTATTTTTATATTATAATATAAAAATAAGCGTTTTTTGGATCTTAAATTAACGAAATATACACCGCGCTTATTCATAATGTTTAATTAAAAATGTGAATTCTGGCATGAACGAATTTCTCTACAATCATGTACTTAAGTGTTATCTGCGACTCGTCTCGAAGTTACTCTCTCGCTTCCGCAACCGCCGCGCAACACCGATATTTCGCGTGAACGAATTATCCGTCTGACGGATGAGCTTCTCCGTGAGATCCTCGCGCGAGTTCCTCGTCCGAGTTCAACGATATCGCGACAAGCGACGCTGTGACAATCGGCGGTGTCCGGGTGACGTATCGACCTCGCCGAGGACTTGCCGCGCAGCCTCATCCTTATCTCGGACTCTCCGGCCGAGAATCCGCTCGAAAAGCTCTCTCGCGCGTTCCGCGCTCGAGGCATTCCTCCCCAGCACGCATTGGTTCGCGCGCTGAAATAACTCGCCACGACTGCCTCGGCATCGATCGCGGCTTAATAATAGCCCCGGCATCGTTCCCGTCGACTATTTTTAGTATTACCCAGTCATCGCGACCTACAGCCGCCGCCGCAACGGCACGGTGACTTTCAATGGCACTCCACTCGCCGCGCACCGCCGCGATCCTCGAGTCTCGCGGGTACACTGATCGCGATGACACCGGTTTCAGCATCGGAAGCATTCCGCGCGGTATCAATGTTATTTACATCTACGTCTTAATCATTGAAGAACGGCGAATAAAAACAGCAATCTAGCTGCGATATGATATCTTTCAATTATCCGCGAAATATGTAGCATTATCAACTCACTACTAGTTCTCGGAAGCGATGTTTCTTGATACTGCGAGATTATCGATAAATGTCGATATATATATAATCACCACACACTATTCTGCTACTATCCGACATTGTGTGCGTGATGTTCACAGCAATGAGATAACAATGCCGATTAGAAGTAAACCGTGATAAAGTGATCAGCAGCCTCATTTCTTTCTTAATAAAGAGACGATTATGATAATGTTTGCGACGAGATACGCAAGGATATCTATGAAAGCTTCTTCCGATCGGCGTTCATTGAGATTCCAATTGCGGAAAATTTGATAGATGGCGGAAACGGTGAGGAGGGGAGGAGGGAGGGGGAATCGAGGTTCAATCTTGCGAAGAGACAGAAATATGATGGGAAATGATCTCGACAGAAGAATTACAAATAAAGAACGAAGCGTATTGCGCAAATCGCGTTACTTTTAATATCTTGAAGTTTTTGAATTTTGCCATTTGGATTTCTTTATTCCCCCGGCTACGATTAACATTTCGTTTATAAATCACCTATACCAATAGCCTTTTGATCCCTGTTATTCAACTGTACATGACCTTTAATTATCGAAATCTTCTTTTTTGTCGTCTTATTTGTCGTTAGTATGGCTTCCTTCACAAATTATTTTTTCCCTATAAGGGATATCAATTTAATCCCCAATCGGGGGAGGACGGGCACGTCGAACTCCTCGCTGCGTTACACCCTCGGGGCGCCCGAAGGGGGATGCTCGCTTACACGGCGAATGGATACGCGCCTATATATTTCCGTAGGGGCGCCATTTCCTGGCTAAGCGCGGCGCTGATAAATCCCACGCTGGGTTTATCGGACCCCGTTCTATTGTGTCGCGCCAACCGGTCGGCCGCGCCGGCCGGCCGGGTCGCGGTCGTCCGGTTCGGATCTAGGATAAGCCATGCAGTTACTAGCCACTTAACCCTTATCCTCGATCCGCACATACTTTTGTCTTAGTGAACAAACGAAAGATCATTGGAATTATTTTTGTGAAAGAGTGTCATGTGTCTTCAATCGTGTTTTTTATAATCTCTGAAAGCGGAAACCGATGAACGAAATCGATTAACAGCAAACTGCACTAAGCGTAATTGGAGAAGTTGTGTACTCTCCAAAGCAATCCAAAATCGTATCGTTTTAAATCTGCTGATGTCGTTTAATATAAATATTTGTGTGAGTGTGTATATTGGCTTTTATGAGAGAATAAAACGAAAGCTATTGAAATTTGTAGAGATTACTACTTGTAAGCGTTTGAATTTGATCAAAAAGATTTTTTTAAATCTTTGACTGCACGGTATTGTTTTAAATTATATTTTTTATTAATTATTTGTTTAATTTTTTAAAATATTTTTTCTTTGTTTTTGTCGATTATTTTAACTTTAAAAAATGTAGAAGTTCACCCACATTTCTATTTTGTGTCGTTTATTAATATGAATCTATTTTTTGTTGTGTGTGTGTGTGTGTGTGTGTGTGTGTGTGTGTGTGTGTGTGTGTGTGTGTGTGTGTGTAATATAACTAATTTGTTATATCATTGAATTTTATTAAGTTTGCAACAAACGAACTGAGCAGAGTTAAGATCTTGAGCTCATTGTACAGGTTTTTGTTCATTAAACTTTGAAAAATATAATTTATATTATTGTATTCAAAAGAAATTGTAGCCACAGAGCTAAATTTGCAAGTATTGGACTTATTTTTATTTGAGCGCTGATCGGATATCTGGCTATGTCAGCGGACACATAATAGGCCTCGTGATCATCAAGGCCGAGTCATGCTCATGAAGTCGTCGTCGCCTTCGCCTTCACCGTTCTCGTGGTCCAGCCGTCGTTAGTGCGGGGAACACATTAATGTTCTCCCCTTTCTCTGGCTGTTCGTGCCGAGGCATTAAACGACCATTAGGGGCCCCCGCCAAAGATCGGAGAGCCACGACGACGATTCTCTACCGTCGTGGCTTAATTACTTTCCGATCGTGGCCGCTCTCGCTTAATCGAATCTCAACTAATCGCACGTTTACTCGCATCTACTCGACTTTTGCGCATTACGCATTCTTGTTCGATCCGAGCTGAGAATAATGTTGCTCGTTCATTTATCCGAGAATCCTCAAGATCGCATATTGTATATCGATTCAGTACGACTTTTTTTTCCTCGAGAGATCTTTTTTTAAAAAAGTATATAATTTTACCTTTAGGTTAATTAAATCAGTTTTATTTGTTATAAATAACATTAAATATTGATATGTCATAGGAGAAATAATTAAAAAAAGGAAACAAAATTTATCATGATTATTTTAGTATTGATTTTAATGTTAGAAAACGTTGCGGCGTTATTTTTCACCTCCATTGAAAATCTGGTTAAGGGTGCGATTAAAGAATCTCCCGGCTAATTGTCCGCAACGTAGCGAAAGTTGGGAATTTTCGATGTCGTAAATTTTCAATGCGCCCCCGTAATCCCGTCTCCATCATACAATTAATCGGAACAATACGTTACCTGCCTCGCTGGGAGTGCAATCCTTCTATCTTTAGGGAGCAGGAAGAAGGGTTTTAGTTGATGGGCGAGAGGGGTGAGAGAGGAGTTACGAGCGAGGAGCAAGAGATGTCCGGGTACGGAGGGGTAAGTTTTGGGTACGAGGGTCGAAGTTACTAACGACGGCTTTTGTGAGCGCGCGCGGGACCGCGTTCGTCGTCGAACGAGGGAATGCCGGGATTAAACGACGCACCAACCCCTCCGGGCCGTTTGTCATCCCCCGACCGCCCTGTTTGTATGCACGTGCAACCGCACGTGCACGCAGGTGCGCGCAGCTCGATGCGTAGCCTGGGCAAATATTTCCCGACACGGTATAGGCGATCACTTCCCTGAGGATTCTTTTTTGATTTTTTTCCATCTGCAACGAATTTTGGGAAACCCGTTTGATTACCGGAGCTTCCCAATTTTTCAGATTTATCAAATATTACAAATATTTTCCTTTTACTGTACATTACTAATATTTTATTGTTCTTGCACTTAAAAAATGTATTGTGAGTACTTATTTAAAATAAAAAGTACTTTTAAAGATACACTTTTTACTTTATGACTTGTTTCTTTGAATTTTGAATGTGTTGTTATTGATTTTTAAATTTTTTATCTTGATTTGATTAAACATCTATTTTGGACAATCTGTAATTTGAATCTGAATTTTGATTATCGTATATGCTATGCATTCTGACATATGAATACAGCATAATTTTTCATCTTTTATTGAATTCTGTCGCGAATTACAGAATAAAATCCTTTTAAATAATCTGTAATTCACGATAGAATTTAAAATTTGTATCATTGCAATTTTAAACATTAACAATGAACTTGTGCCAAGCAAAAATCTTACATTCTGATTTATATGATTGTATATATTGAAATAATGCAGAAGATGCAAAATATTTAAAAATATCATTAATGGAAGTACAGAGAGATAAGAAATTTATATATCAATGAATATATTACATTATAAAAATCGGCTATTAAAAAAGTTCATATTCTGCTTATATTTATATCTTTTATGAAAAACTTTGCCGCACTGATCGTGTCTTTTTTATCTTGACTCCGTCTGAACTTTAATTGATTTTAACAATTCGCGCGGGCCAACAGTTCGACGATGATAAATATTCTAGGCAGCGGCTTACGGCCAAGCCGGAAAGACAGGTTGAAGATCGCAAGGTCGGTCACTGCACTCGGGAATTGCATACGGTGCAATCCGGATAATCGTTGGCTCGGTGCGTTCAGGGCCGTGCAGAATGCGAAGGAGCGATGCACCGATTGCACGCGAGCGTTTCCTTCCACCGCTTGGATTTCTCACGCGCGCACTCGTGGCGGGAGACGTGTTTACGAAAACGCTTTTAACATATAATTTCGTCGTATAGTTTGCATTCTTATCCTATTCGATGAATTTTAATTTTGCGGCTAATGTGAGGACGGACGAACGAGAGATCTCAATTATTTTAAATCAATTTATTCACAAATTAAGAAGGAAATGATTGACTTTTTATTTTTGACGTCGGATTATAATTTAAGACGGCACGATTTAAGATCGTGAACATTTGTAGGGTAGGGATAGGACACGAGAGAGTACGAGGGCAGCAGCACGACTTCGGTCGACTTGTCAGGGATGTAAGCCCCTTGTACCGTATAAAGAAGAGGAAACGTCGACAAATCCACCTCCCACCTCCTTCACCTCATTGCGAAACGAGTAACCCGCTTTACGATTCACGGGACACGACCGGGAAACGCTGCGGGGCGAAATCTGCGAGACGTCGGAGGAAATTTTCCGGCGCCTCTCCTTCCAACCTTCTCCCGTTCCTCGCACCACTTCTCCTCTTTGCTTTTCCCGCGCGCTTTCCGCCATCCCTTTCGTAGCTCCTCCACTTCTCTCTACTTGCTCCGCGCTGCTTTATGATCTGTCTGCTTGGGGCTCTTCTTCCGGCGTGGCGCGTCCTCGAGATCGTTCTGAATTTCATTGTCATTTCGTATAACCTGCCGAGCTCCTCTCATCGAGGGCAAGAGGGAAAGGGAGGGTATTCCTTTGAATTTTCTTTTCCAAAACCGACTCGATAATTCGCCCGTTTTCTGCAGCGTCGAGAAGATATCTCGGCACCGGACGAGAAATTCGCGTTTATCGCGGTTATCGACTTGTGTGTTAATTCTGAAAATTTAGAAACTCGCTTAGTTATTTTGAGCATTTATCGTCGATTGATTTCTCGTTATCTTTAGAATGGCGTAGCTACTTTTGAAAGCCGGCATCGCGTATAAATTGACGCGCGCGTTTCGGTTAATGACCAATTTTTGGTGGTCGATTTGCCTTAAAATGCCTTTTAAAGGAGCAAATTTTCACGATGTATTAAAATGGACGTTTAATTTAGCTTGAACAAGAATATAGACACTAGGAATAAACTTTGGCAGATTTTCCCCCTCGGAAACGTCGAGAAATTATTTTATCGCATTCAGAGAGAACAATAAATTAATATAATATAATAGCGTCCAAACCGAATATCCTTGTCGCATTATGAATCATCTTTGCAAATTCATAAGTTTGTACTTGAATTCGTCGATACGCATTAAAATATTATGCAGACTAGCTGTATTTTTGAGCTCGATCGATCGTCGCTATATTTTCTCCGGTATCTTTTTATTATCTCTTCGTCGATTTGCACGACATGAATTAGAAATGACCACAATTTATCATCAGAATTAGACTTTAGCTAAGATAATGAAGCAGTCTCATTTGATTTTAGAATTAATTTATATTTCATGAATATAAAAACATTACCAACCGTCGTACATTTTTATGAACTTTTATTTTTGAAGTTCCATTTGGAGGTCTTGTATATAGTCATAGAAAACTTTTTATTACTTGGCGCGCGCGCGCAATCTATCTTTTATACCTGTCTTATTTAAATTTTTAGTACTGTAAGATTTTCTGTTTTTAGAAATGACTGCTAGACGTCGAAACGGAAAAAATCTTATTCAATTTTCAGAAAAGATTTGTAAATGAAAAAATATTTAATTCTGTTTACTGTATTTTTGGAAGCTTTTGTTTTTTACTCTCTTCTATAAATTTTACGTTTGTATGTTTGAAAATGATCTTGTCTAGTCTTTTTTTTAATTACGAGATTTTTTAAGGCGGATCAAGCATTGCATGATAAAACGTAGTTTGTTTGATGTAATTTGTATAATTGAATATGTTTATAAAAGCATATAATTTAATTTATTATGCAATCTCTCATCTACGAGCGTGTGAAAATCGTTACGCGAAACTTGTTCTTTTTCTCCATTCCCTTCGACGGCTTCTCGACGGGCTTTCCCGGCAGTGGCATACAGAGGTACGAGTTGCTCGAACTTTAATTCGGTCATCCACCTTGTAACGGGTTCTCCGACTCGGCTATAGCTTGAAAACTAACTTCGCCGGTGGAGAGACGCGGTGGCCGAGTGCGATTCGGTCGAGATAGTGAACTGTAGTCGACAAACAAGACGCAGCCATTAAACTTTCACGATGGAAATTCGGTTGTCGTTAATTCAAATCAATCTTGACGAGGACATTTTCGATTATCCGTAACTAACGTGGTGTTTATCGCACAGCTGTGGAATGTCTCATAAATATAATACGTGTGAATCACGGGAAAGCGCGTGTCTTCCTCTCTTCACGCAGTAAAACGCAAGCTAATATCTGATCACGAAATTATTTAACGAGTTAACAATAGAAAAATCAAGCTCGTCTTTGTAATAACAATAAAAATGTATGTTTAGAAAGAGCTGGCAAAGTAAATTGTAAAATTACAAAAAGAAAGAAAATATTAATAGGTGAAACTTTACGTCGATGAAAATTTAATTTGAAGCTTAATTACACTGAAATGTTAAAAGTTGCGGCAGACGATATGACTTTCAATGAAATCTCTCAGACTTAAAAATCCGTCGGAAAGAAATTTGCTACATTATTTAAAGCACAGATAAATTGCTGTATAAAGCGACATTTTAATTGCCTCAATGATATTTTCGTTATCGCGACGACGATTGTATTCTCTTTCCATGCATGCGAGTGACGTTCGGTCTGTTAAAAAACAGTCGCGTGTCGTGCGTGTGCGCGCATAGTAACGAGTTCGAGGGATTCGGTATTTCGGCGATAGGAACGAGAGAGTAATGTCGGTCGCGAACTTGGTGCAATTCATCACGATTTAAACGTCGTTTGCGAGGCGCGTATGCATCATATTAAAGGATCGTCGGCGGCAACGTTTGTCTTACATGGTCATTATGAGGATTAGGTATACAGCAATCTGCCGCGGCAGCAAATTTTCTCCCCCGAAATTCCAGCAATTAACGTGCTACTATCGCGATGGTGGTTTCGGGTATACGGCAATTGAATCCGCGCCGCGCCGCGCCGCGCCGTCGCGGGAGAGAAAGCGGGAGAATGGGAGAGGAGGCGTAATTGTAATTTTGTCACGACGAAAGTTGCCTCGAGTGCCGGCGAGACGCGTCCTCGCGAGGATGCCATCCTCGCGCCGTTGATGTGAAAAATGCATCTTCTCTCGACAGTCATAAAATGCGCACGCAGGTGTTCCTCTGTCGTCGCCGCAGCTACCAGCACGGCAGCTGAAGAAGAAACACTTTAAGGCGAAATTGTATTAAAAGTCCTGTTATATAGAAAAGAACGACGATTGACGTGCGTTCATTTGAGTCTTTTTAAACGAGATTCGGCATTATTCATCGTTGCGTACTTTATGATTGTACTCGATCAAGTCTAATGGGCCGTTTGAATGGGATTAAGTTAACAGCTGATTGATTTCCGAGGTAGCATGCTCCGAGTACTGTGTGTATGTGTGTATGCGCACTGTATTATTTTGTGCGACGAATAATACACGTCACTTGCGGAGAAATCGCGTTCGCGTACGGAATGTCGATATTCGCCAGGCCTCGGCGAAGCGAATCGACTCGGCTCGCGTAACTCGCCGTTTCTCCGCTGGCTTCTACCGACGGCCTGCAGGGGAGGGAAAAAGATTTCTTCGCGTGACGTAAAAATCTCGGGGCTCGGGACTTAAATGAACGCAAAATTGGCGTTTGTAGTATATTATTACGCGCGCAGAGCGCCAGGCCGATAACGCTTCGCGTATAAGATCGCTCCTGCACCATTCATGCTTGCTCGTCTCGTCTCGAATTTACTCGCGTGATACACGTACAATAATGATTTCGGGCGCGTAAGCGTCGTATCGTATATGTAAACTCTCGCACGCGAGAGCGAGTGCTTGCCCTTCGCGACGGCGGCGGCGGCGGCGAGTTTTGCAAATTATCGCATATTACAATGATCTGCGTCTAACGATCCGGGTATTTCTTGTCTGTTTCAGGTAACTTGACGGAAAATTATTGAGATGACCGCGGTATAACGCAGGGCTTTTGACTCACTCTATAGGTACAGTTTATTATTAGTCGTAAAGAGCAGACACGACGAGAGGCTTCCTTTACTCGGGCCTGTACCCCGGCCACGATACACATTACACGTATACCGCCCGCAGTATATCGGCTGTATTAACTTGCGACTATGTGCTCGTCGACCGTTACAACACGATACGGCGTGCCTTGAAACACGCGCGCTTCTCTGCCCTTTGCCCTACTTATGAAACCTCGTTAACACAAAATCGTGCAGCGTACGTGCCTCGCAATTTTTGTTACGAAAGAATTTCATTATTCAGTAAAACTCGTTCAGACTCGTATCGCATTCCGTTTATTATAAAATAATTTAATAATTAACAATTTAATTGTTTTTCAAGATTGATTTCCGACAAAATATATTTAAACCGGTTTACAATCGTCTTAAAATTCAAAAAAGGATACTGTCTTACTGCAATCCTCCGCAGATTTAATTCGTTCGGCCGTGTACACTTTGCATGTCTCCTGAGTGTTTACAGTGTCATTTACATCTGTTAATTATACATAATGAAGGAAACTCGCAAAGGGATTGCCTTCCTTTGTCTCGCTTCTTTTGCGGAACTTTTTCTGTGGCCTTCTCCTTGTGAATCTCCCAGCTCGAAGAGAGTCCGCGACGAATGCGCGAATAATAATGAATACGCGCGCTGGATGATTATCCAAATGCAGATACGCGACGATTATTCTCCACTTTCCTATCTTTTCTCGTTGCCGCGATGCGTCGCCGGAGCGCGCGGCGATGCGACGAGAGATAGAGAGAAACGGAGAGACAGAACCGGGACGGGCGCGGATTAAACCAAATGCAAATATTTAATTAAATCCACGCGGCGACGCGTACCCAACGGCGGCGGTTTACGAGCGCCAGCATATAATTTCTTCTCGGAAAGTCGCGGCGAAAGTGGAAGCGGATGCGGCACGGCGCGCATGTAGACAGCCGCCGGGCTGCTGCGTTCCTTGCATTGAATCGGGATAGTGTGCGTGTCGCCGTAAACACAATTTCGGATGAATGGTCTCGTTCTTGATTAATTACAGGCGTTTACTGTTTCATTCATTATTTTATTTTATAGGTAAACGTGCTATAAAATGTCCGATTAACGTCAGAAGCGATTTCAAAATAGAAATTTACATTTTAATGAACGATTAAGTGCTCGCAACAAGATGATAATAATAATGATGTATAAAGTGGACTATATACAGGGTGGCAATTAGGAAGTTACTGATATATTAACTAGTTATTACATTTGTGAATGGATAGATGAAAATAAATTAAATATTCGTGGGAAAAAATTTGTTATTTTAATTATTACATAGTTTAAAAAGGACATATATACATAAAATTTATTCAATTTTATACACAAACTACTTTTTGTTAGCATAGCGCAAACAGAATATATTTATACAAACTTGTAAAGGTAAATATTAAAAGATCGGTCCACAATTTGGACGATTGCATAGTCCAATGATATATTTTTGAAATGATGACTAAATACACTTTTGAATACGGAAAAAAAATTACTGTTGCCACAACATAATAATTGTGATCTTTTTCGCATATCAATTTAAAAGGGTTATAGGAACTAAAATCAAAGAAACTAAACTCTCAGCCTCAATGTTGTGACGTGCAACTATATCATATATATCTCTTAATCATACTATTTGTTGTACAGATATTAGAGAGATAACAATAATGCTTTGATTGAGGTAACCACATATATGAAGATATTCTAACCGAATGTTATTTATCCTAAGCACTGCGGTTGTGACAACCGTACTGATGAGCATACCTTAACAGATGAATGCCATGTAATATCAATATAACTTAAATTCACATGCATTTTTTTTCCATACATAGAAAATATTATTGTAACATCTACAGCAATTTTTTCCGTGAATGTTAATAAATGTAACTTTCGAAGAATTCTAGCTATGTATTTTTTTTATGGAAACAATTCCATATCAAATTCTTTAAGAACATGTGTATATCATCGAGCCATGTACCTATTATATTTTTGATTTTTTACAATCTGTTATTTTCACTGCAGGTTTATAGATGTGTATTTTTTAAATATTATGTGAAAAAGTGACAGGTTTTTTGCAGTATTTAGTTAATTTTATTCTTCTATCTCTTTGTAGACTCATTACAGAGTTCCAGCAGTTTTTTAATTGTCACCCTATATATTGAAAGGAATCGGAAGACTTTATTTTTGCGGTGGAAGTATTATCGAGATTATGGAAGTTAATAGCGTAGCTAATTAACCACTCGTTCCCCTCAATCTCGCGTCACGTACTAAGCTGTCCAATCGTTTTATGCTAATAAACCGCTCGTAAAAGCGTAAGCGAGGTTGAAGCGACCGACGTTGATTCGAGAAGTGGCGCGCACTTCTCCCCGCGTGGAACGCGCATTGGATATATAGACCTTTCTCGCAGGTAATTCGGTATGCGGGGTTATCGTAGCATCTCCATATTCCCGAAGCACGCTCTGCCGGAGAATGCTGCCGGGCCCTCTCCTTCGCCGTCATGATATACGATCGAACCCTACGGTTTTCTCGCGGCCCGGCGAGACAAACGAGCTCGCCGCCACCGCCGCGCGTCGTGGAAGAAAGCCAGGAAGGTATGCAAATCGGGGAAAACGGCCGCGGGAGATGGATTAGTCGGATATCGGAAGGACTAATGGATATTAGAATACCGAGTGCTGGAGGATTACCTCACGTCCTTCCTCCTTTCGCGATCGCGTTTCGACCTCGCCGCGTGATTAATGCACTCGAGGAGAAGCTATCGACTCTATCGACTTATCTTCATCATGCGTGCTTGTCGACGAGTCTCCCTCGTACCTTCCCCACGGAAGGAAGTGTATACCCCATGAAATCCTTAAAGGTCTCACATGTGAAAAACACGTAAAGGGAGGGAGATATAAAGATGAGGAGCAGCTGCTCGATAGAAATTCGATTGCGCATGAAAACAATTCTGATTTTTGCGACGTAACGTCGTGCCCGATTCATTCAAGCGTGAGATCGTTCCTCGCTCCCGCGTTCGAGTTCATCTCTTTCTCTCGTTCTCTCTCTCCGTATTCCGCCTTCTATATTCTCTCGGTGCGCGATATCGCGTGCCATCGACGTCGCGAGAGATTTACGAGAAGTT
Source organism: Wasmannia auropunctata (assembly GCF_000956235.1). Taxonomy (NCBI): domain Eukaryota; kingdom Metazoa; phylum Arthropoda; class Insecta; order Hymenoptera; family Formicidae; genus Wasmannia; species Wasmannia auropunctata. The sequence continues at coordinate 5,413,346 of NW_012026789.1, read as the reverse complement.
ATCGTTTAAATAAAGTAACATTGCCGGAAATTTCCTTAGCGGAGATCCCAATCTTCGCGCGCGCGCGCGTGTGTGTGTGTGTGTATCTGCGCATTGAAACAATTCCCCGTCAAATATTTACGTTCGCGGATGCGCACGACGTTTCGCCACCCTTTATCCGCAATCTCGCAGTGCTACGCGCGCGGAGATCCTTCGTACGATGCGGTTCGCGATTACATGCGCTCGCGGTGAAAGTCAATTACGCGCTCTAACACGTCTCTCAGCCGCTAACCCACGATTACGCCTGGTAATCCGCATCACTATCGCCTTAACGTGTTGTATTACAATGAATTCATACATTGAGAAGGATAATTCTTGTGCAAGGCCGTTTCGCGCGTCGCGCGCCGCCACCGTCTTCGTTAAGAGTTTTCCGAGATCTGCGAAAAGATTTCCGACATACTGTTAAATAATCTATTTTAAATTTATTTAAAACGGAAAATTGATGTAAACCCTATTTAACTAAATATCTACCGAAGTTAATCAGCATAGGTAATCGATCGCACTTTGATTCAACTTTTGCATATTTATTTACAAGTTGATTATAAATATACGTTTGAATTGTCTACTAATGAAATGCGAAACATTCGTCGGGTAAAGTTGAATATACAACGAACTCAGGGGAATGAATCGTATCGTACGTGATGTATTCTATGTGAATGAGAAGCACGAAACGGCCCTGCTATGCTCACCTTTTATCTTCCTCGCGATCTGCCTCGCGTAAGCGGGAATACCTCGTATCGGGCGCACGTGCATCTCGCGCCTTCCATTCATATGAGGCTGCGGGTGGCGGCGAGCGGGAATCCGCTCCGGCCGGAGTCAAAACGGCGGAAAGTGGAGCCGTGGCGGCGCGGCGCGTCAAGTCAAGTGGGAGGAGGCATTGTGCCGGCCGAGACGGCGCGGCCTTGGGATCTAATTATTCCGAGCCGGCCGATAATCTGCGCCGCGTTTCCACGCGTTCCCGCGTGGGAGTGTAGAGTCGGCGCGCGCGGTTACACATACGGCAGGAAATTAGATAAACGCGCCTCGCGGCCGACGACTCCTGCGGCGACGTCGCTTTTTCAAGCAGATGGCGCGCGCCTTTCGACGACGGCGAATTCCGCGCCGCGCGCGCCGGCGAGCCGCGTCAGCTGGCCGGAGAGAAAATAACGTCGTGCGGATTTTCCCCCGCACGATTCATGATAACGGTGTCGCAACTGCACGAGCGATTCGACGCCGCGTCGGGCTTGTTTCTCAAGCGAATTGTGTATCACGTTAGAGATCTTACAGAGAAAAAAAGGAATTGCCGCGAGTCGCTGCCGAGTTGCACGATGCATACGTACAATGTTTCGCACTAATTAACGTGTTAAGTTTGTTGAATGTGTGAAGCTTAGCCGGAAGGGAGGGAGGATTCGTTAAACGCAAGGCAAGTCGACTCGCCAACGGCCAAGCGCGTCAGCAAACAAAGTAGAAATCGATTTGGCTGCAGTTGCGCTTAATTTTTTGCTCGACTTTGACGCGTTTAATTTTTAATATGTTTAATCGATTGTTTGCTGATTATTTATTAAATGATAAATGCTTTTAATAAATCTGCTTCTTTCCCGTTGGTAGCTCGATTACTTATAGAAAGGATAAAACCTCTTTTAGCACGTTTTATAAATTTAACTCTTGTTATCACAAATGGCCACGTATGACCATCGCTTTTACCAAATATAACCATTATTTTTCGAGCAACCTAATATTTGTCCCACAGTTTCGCAATAATCGTAAATTCGCTTGGCGTTCCATACGCCAGAATTCTCTCTCTCTCTCTCTAACGGGTCTTTCTCGAAGTTTGCCCAGTCAGCAAACAGAATGTTGACCTGCGAATATTCGAATGGTTGCACCACCGATCGGCTACTTTGGTGCATAGCCAGCATGGCGTTTCGATTTCTCACCTCTCGTCGTATCTACAACAAACGCGCTAAATGTCGTCTTCCGTGAACTCTCGCTTATCACGCTGATATAAGATGATATAACATTCGAAACTTACTGACAAACATTTTAGGCATATGCATGTCACACACGAGTTCAAAATCAATTTCTTTTTTGAGCGAGAGATCCGATCGATAATTTCTGAATGCAGATACGAGTGCGAGCTCGTTACAACTCGGCTAATTGAATGCAGTCTCGAAGAAGTTAAACGGCCAATATACACGCTACATGGTTTACCCTGTTACACGTTAACGTCGCACGTACCGCCGACGAGAGATGGTTCTGCCGTTTTACCTTTCCCGCGCATTACGGGAGCCGAGTTTTACGTTGCTCCATTTCGCCTTAATTCCATTTAGCCGCTCTCCGTGTTGCACGCCGCCCGTCTTTCACGAGGGCGAGGTCGAGGCTGGGAGCCGCCTCGGCCGTGGAAAAGGAACGGTCGTTACGGAAGGGCGGACGCGAGAGAGCTGGCGCAATGTGAAAACTAGATTTCGAGGTGGCAATGTCACCGCTGCTTGCCGGTGCTTACGCCATTAAATATGCTGATATTAAAAAAATCGTCAACATCTCTCGCAGCGCGCGATTAAAAGTGAAGCGGAGCGTGCGTTGATTAAAAAATATATGACTTACTACTTACATTCTTTCATCTCGAAAAATAATTGCGTAGATTTTTTTCACGATAAGTAGACCTTAATGATGATAAAGTGAATATGTTCGATAGTACGGACCTCAGTTTTTGGTCATTCACGCGTACTTAGTGATATTAATGAGACAGGTGGTTATTTTAATTCAAATGCAATATAATTTGTCGATACGAGTCGTTATAATTGCGTAAGATAACGAGTCAAGAAATAAAAAACATTAATAAATAGAACGCATAATGACAAGTCGTATTGAATAAAATTAATAAATATACCTCAAATGTTTCGAAACTTGATATGCATCCTCTTCAATGTATAAATTTTTCGCGATAATCAAACTTATTTTATTGTTATAATATATTTTAACGAGTTAAAAAATAAAAAAACATTAATAAGTAGAACGCATGATGATAAGTCGCGTTGAATAAAATTAATAAATATACCTCAAATGTTTCGAAACTTGATATGCATCCTCTTCAATGTATAAAATTTTCGCGATAATCAAACTTATTATATAGTTATATATTTTAATTGTCACGTTATAAGGAGTATCTATTGTACAATTAGTTTACTTGATAATGCGTTCTATTGCGGCTTGCGAGAGGATGCGCACATGTTATTAAATGATACATTACGTAAATATAGAGCTCGCAATGTTTGAAATTATCGTAGCGGTAAAGCGGTTATTTAATAGTTGCAAAACTCGCGCGATCGGTTGGATTAACTCATTTGCTGTGACAAGTGATTCGAGATCGTTGTTATCGAGGTTACGCGGCCGACGCTTTCCGCCGCGCCGGGCGAAGCCATGGTCATTTGTAATCCGTGACATTTGTATACCGAGCCGTTTGTTGCACCGAAGTTGCATACAGCGCTCTCGCGCTCGTCGCACGGAAATTCCGAGACCGTTTTATCCCACTTTGGCTACCCGCAATTTTCCAACGAGAGCCGCCAAATGAATGGAGCCAAACGACTTGGATCGCGCTTGCCGCGTCGCGGTTACCTTCATCCCCCATTTTCTCCCAATTTCGTTAAATTAATTCGTTGGCGTACAACGTTGCAATGTAAAAACTTATATATTATGCCGTTATTGTTATCTATAAGAGGTGCACGGAGTATCGAGCACGTTTGGCAAACAAAGCGATACGTCTTATCGAAAATCGTAAAGGCATAATCGCGCATCAATCTATGTCGCAATTTCAGTGTAGAAATTTCAGTGATAAATATCTTTGCAATCAGATCTCAAACTACGAAGAGCCTCGATAAAATCGAAATAACATGGAGATGAATCAAATTACAATATAATATCTAGCATTTAATCAAATTATAATCTGCAACGTTATATATTATCTAATATTTGAGAACAAATATTCAAGAATTCTCTCAAAGAAACACTTTAGTATGAAAATATTTGGCGCACAGTTTGCTTGAACTAAAAATTCACGCATAAATATTATTAAACACCAAGAACCGCTTTAACCGTATTTGGCGCGTTTCTCATCTTTTCAAACAGTTCTCTTAAGAGATTCTCTAAAGAAATCCTCAGAATTGCCAGATTCAATTCCAGGAACAATTTTTTATTTCTGCAAGTAAATGATCCATTAAATTCCCCGCGACTAGCAATGGCTACCGAAGATAGCGGTCGAGAAAACGGCGACACGAACGTCGACACACGGCGTTTGATCGTCCGGCTCTCGCAACCTCCTTTATTCATAACGGTACAGCTTGTTCCGGACGGTAGCAAGAAACTCCGCAGCTGCCGTTCCGTGCTCCACCGCGCGCTCGTCGTCGTCGTCGGGAATCGTTTCTTCATCGCTTCGATGCCCGCCGGCGCGCCGCGCCGCATCGCCGGGAACGGGCAACCCGCGAGTCCTTGAAAATCTCCCACGCTCGCTGTTGTCCGGGCTTCTAATTCTTTCTTTCTTTCGCCTAAATTTTTGCCAAGTGGGTCGCGAATCGCGGACTTAATTATTCATTCGCGCGACTCGCGGGCCGAAAATACCTCCCGCTCGTCGGATTACTCTCGTTTTACGGGGTCAATGCCGTTCTTCGGGATTAACCGCTGATGTAAACGCACCTGTTATTGCTGTTGCTTTTTCGTTTCAGAGAAACTGCATGGGCGGATAGTAATTACGTCCCACGCGGCTGTGACTGAAAGTCTAACAAACGATAATAGAATTTTCGATGGCAATACTTTGAGGATCGTGCTCTCGTGCGCTGCCAAAGTATCCGCGAAAATAACCGTGGCAAAAATTTGATAGAATCGACCTGTAAACTCGCCACCCTTGGTAGTAGGGTCAACCGCTCGATGTGACAAGCGTGCACAAGGCTCAAGTGGCCCTGTTGCACGGTGATGCCAAGTGGAACTCCCCCCCTCTCTTTCTTTCTCTCTTTCTCTCTCTCTCTCTCTCTCTTTGTTGAGACTCTTTGCGAATGAAAAAATCATAAGCGCCAGCTTTTTCGTCGCTTTCGCGGCGTTTTTAATTCCGTGTCCGACTTTTGGACGATTTTTTTCGGACCGTTTTTTTTTTGGTCGAGGACAAAGCGCACACGTGCTGCGTCTCTCGGCAACACTCGCACGGATTTTTCCTCTTCTGCTCTTTGTAACATCACGACCGACATAACATCGTTCTTCTTTTTTTTTTGAGTTTTTTTTTTATAAATCTCACGTTTCGCGCAATTTTCCATCTTTCATCTGTTTTTGTAAAGAACTGAATGCGTTTCGATGGAGCAGAATTGTTGCTTAAAGCAGAAAAAGTTTTTGCTTTCAACAATATTCTTCTATTGTATAGCAATTACAATACTTTTATGAATTTTATGGAATTTTGATGAGATCTATCAAAATATTTTCTTTAATATTTTATTATAGATATATTATGTGAATGTTTCGAAAGAGCAAATGTAATTTCAATAATAAGTGAATATAGATTGATATGTAATTAACACAATAAATAAATGAAAATATTTGTGTTCGAGCTGGATCTTTATGCCTAATAATATTTTCTTATGAATTCACATTATTCAGTTTTTTGCAAACCATACGCGTTAATTACTTAATACATTTCGGTCTTAATATAATTTGTTATTTCTTAATGAGTTTATAGATAAAATGATATATACATATTTATACGTGATTTCAGTTAATGTATAGAGTGCCGTTAATATTTACAACTGTTAATCCTCTAAAGAATTGCATGTAGCACAAGATATCTCTTAAATTAACGACAGTCTCGTTATTAAAACTTACTGATGTTTTTCACGTATTCTAATAAATCTTCATGATGTTGAAAGCTACAAAGAAGTTTTACGGTATTTTGAAGTAGCGATATTGCGACCGGCCGTCCTGTTACGCGCGCCACGCGAAATTCATATTATCACCGCAGTTGTAAACTGTGAGTAACCGAAAAACCGTGTGAATTCACTGCCGAGAGCGGAGTACCTCTCGGAATATCCCGAAAAATATTTCAGCGGAACGTGCAACACGTGCTACCTCGTTCGCTCGCGCACTCCAACTTCCGGAATGTCCTTGCGCTACTTGGAGCTTTGACAAAGCTCCCGTTGGCACTTGATTGCGTTTAAATCCTCGTGTCAGTAGTTAAGGCGTTATATTTCAACAATCAAATGTGTTGCGTGTATACCGTGACGTGTTTTTTTTGTAGGAATGTATCAAGCTAGGGGATTAATAAATGAGTAAATAATCAATAAACAAATTAATTATAATTAATGATCAAAAATTGATATACATGATTATGTTCTACATGCTTATTATTATATAGAAAACGGTAAATCTTTATTGAAGAAAGTATTGTACGGTTGGTGAGTTTTGTACTGTACAGAAGCAGACTTCGTATTTCTTTCTTCCTTCTGCATTACGCATGTACTGCGAATTTACACTTGGATGAATTCACGACCCGTTAAGGATCCGCGTGAATGCAATTACTCCGTCGTATAGGCTTCTAGAACACGTCATTTTCCCCCTTATTGGAGTGAATTCGTGGGCACGCGCGTTCGCGCGATTGGCAGGGGACGAGAAGCTCGTTAAACAAACTGCACCGGACTGCATCGAAGCCACCAGCTATTACCCGAGAAGTGCTAACACGCGGACATAACGAGTTGCTAACTGTGGAGATTTATGGAGAAGCACACTATTGTTTCGGCGGTATATATCGCGGGCAGTCACTTTAGAAACTGAGGTCGGTGTGTGACTTCCCGAAAATATATACTGTCATAATATTGTCTCGAAAATTATTCGTGATTAGAAATAAGTGAAGAAGTTTGTTGCAACGATGTCGTAATATCTTAAATCTATATTTTATTTATTTCGCGATAAGGATCTATATAAGATTAACTAAAAGTCGCGTGTGTGTAAAACGAAAATTACATAAGAGGTCTTAATTATTTGAAAATATAATTCTTGTTTTTCTCTTGTTAACACAGTAAGTTTAGACAAATTTTTACAGTTCTCTTGCACACAATAGGCGTACGTAACTTAGCACAAAGTTCGCACTTCGGGCACCCTCTTTAAGACTGTCAGTTTGTTAAGAGGAATTTTCGCGTTTTCGCACCGTTGGTAGGAGAGTCTCGATATCTCGTTAAACATTCCTAAGCTCTTTCAACGAGAACGCATGTACTACATATTTACACATACAAAGCACCGTAAGCGCATTGACAGATTGAAATTTTATGAATCATTGAAATCGGTGTCGAGATCGTCGCTTTCGAGGACCTTGAAAGAATCTGTTTGGTCTACATATAGCGTCGAGAGTAGATTAAACAAGATTTCCGCTAAGTAAACTTTATTTAAGAGCTGCCTAAGCAGCTAGCAACTCCTTAATTTTCTCCGCTTTGACTCGAGGCTCCACTACGAATTTCTGCGCGTTTTCGATTTACGATGCCGACTTACGTGATTCCACGCGACAAAAGTGTAGAGAGAGAGAGAGAAACGCGTGTAGAATTGCTTCTCGTCTTAGGAAGATGCGCCGAGAGCTACGCTTTCCCAGCAGCGCCATATCCTTCGGATATATTGCGTTCCCTTTTTTGTTCAATCATATCCGCGTGATTTCTCCAAGTGACGCAAATGGAGAAACCGAAGATTTCGATACGGCGTATATCGAGATAAGCTTGGATAATAGCAGAAAAGGAGAACGGAGGTCTGATTCGTTTAGCGATAATTTCCCGAAAAGTCAGAACAAACTCGGCTTCTCCTCTTTTTCTTTGCCTCTCTTTGTCGCTACCGTGAAACTCCAGCAGGCAACGGGGAAATAATGCTTCCTGTTTCCGGTCTTCCTTATGACGCTTGCGGCTCCGCTGTGAGTTACGTCTCGCAGCTCCCCTTTAGCTTCCTTGACCTCGTTACGTCTTGCTGCTTGAATACTCGACCGAGACTCGGCTGCGCCTGAGCCTCGGAACATAATCATTCTTTGTTACATTATCCGCCTTGTGTTGCCGAGCGATGTAATCGTGAAGAGTTACGAGACGCCGACAGATTTGCGGGTCATAAAAATTTCTGGCATTGAACTACGAATCTTTTCTTGTTCTAAAATTAGTAGATAAAAAAGGAGTAGAGTGACCTCTAAAAAACGAAATCATAATGTAAAAGGGAAAAAGGCTTACTTTATTTAACGATTTTATTATATTAATAGAAATGAAATGTTAACATCTAGACATTTATGATGGGTTTGAATACCGTGATGAAAAACATTGCAGATTATTTAATGAAAGGCTTCGATCTGTTTGATGTAAAACCAGCTGCCTCGTTATTCCATTTACATCACAACCCGGAAATAAAGAGATTAAATTCTCGATGCCGATAGCGAGACGAGAGTGAGACATAAAACACGATTCTCCAGGGGGTTAAAGGCGGAGCGTTTTAAATCGGCTTAACGGGTCAGTGAAGGCGGAAAGTACGATCCGGGTAAACGAGGTCAAGGGATGAATCGGAAGAAAAAAGGGATCGCTGGCGAGTCGAGAGTGTATTTGTTCGAGGTATTTAATTCTGAAATAAATCTTCGTTTTTCTCTCGTCCACCTTCTCCTCTTTTTTTTTACTTTCGAGGGAGAAGGGCAGTAATTCGCGAAGGAATGGCTAACTATGTCGGGCGTCATAATTCCACTCGAGATGGCGAGAGTTGGCGTATCCTGGAATTTCGCAGACCCTCTCCCGTAAACGGAATCGGAAGTTATCGCGATAATACGCGTACGTTGCGTCATAATCGTAAACCTGGAGCGAGTTGAACCACGCCCATAAAATTTTTATCGGTTAGCGCGGAATGAGGTAGCTGTATATTTTTCGTTTGTTTCCATAAATGTTATCAAAATGTACAAAACGTGAGAGCATGATCTTATTTCTACAGCATTTGTCAGTCGAATATCAATTTTTTAATTCTAACTTTTTCATTAAAAAGTTGAATGATATAATATACGATGTTTAGCTGTTATATTTACTCTCTGATTACACTAACAAAATTCGGGATTCGGGAGAAACGAGCGAAACGATTTAGATCAAGTTTCGAACTAATCGCACCGATTGAGACAAGTTCGCGACGTCGTGAACGATTTCGTTATATTAGTCTTGCTGGAGGCTAAAGCGAGAGGTAGAGACGCGCTTGCGGTGTCGTGGCCGTCGTTTAAGCCGCGGCTTAACTCGGCTTAAGGCATTACTCTCCGTCTCTCTCTCCTTTTGCTCGGGCCTCGGCTCTCCTCTCCGTACCTACTTCCGCCTCGTTCCGCCCTGCTGCGCGGCTTTTAATCGAGCGCCAGCGGATTATCTCGACATCGAATCTACGGTCAACCTGCAAACCACCGGCAAACTCCGGACCTTTGTGCGTCATTCTCTGTGCCCGCGCGACTCAGGTGCCCCGTTTCACGAACTCTCGCAATCCGGGCGAGCGCGGATCCGCTTCCTCCCTTTGCCGTTGAGGCCAATCGACGAACGTAGTAATGACTGATAAATCCGCGCGAACGTGATATCTTGACGTGATAAAAACTTAGGAATTATTGAAGGAAAAGATCAGATAGCTCGTTGTCACAATATGTCATATGTGACAACACATGCTTAATATATCATTCTTGTACCTAATTAGCCTCCAACTTGGATCTTATGATACAGAGACAGATAATTCTGTTTGTACAATAGTAATATTAATCATATAGATACCGTAATTAGCATGCATTCGTAATCAATTGTAATATCATTTAAATTAATTATCATCGTATATTTAACATGCGTGCTCATGAACGGTGAATGTACGTTCATTATCGAGAATCACGCGTTAGGTCAACCATAAATGATATTCCCGTAGGAACATTTTAAGCGCGGGATCGCGGATATCGCTGATGATCGATCATTTCCCGCCGCTGGCCGTGATATTTACATAGGCTGCTTTACCGCGCGCGCGCGCGCCACATAATTTCGCCGGTCTCGCGTCGTCGTTGGGGAGAAAAAGAGAGAAAAAGATCACGGGCGCCATTTGTCGCGGATCTTATCGGACCGGTGGCGGCGGGCGGACTCTTCATTTTAAAGCGACTCGAGCGTAAATGCGGCCTCGGAACCGCTCCGGTCGAACCCCCGAAACGCGCGCGCGTCGGAGCAACTGCTTTAGCGCCGGATATTTATTACCCGACGGTGTAGCCCCTTATCGAGTGGCCTCGCCATGCTTGAAATCGTGAGAATTCCAGCCAAACTGCCCCTCCGCCGCCCACATACATACAAACACACGGCTGGTTCTCCTCTTCATCTTTGCACGTGTAAGCGCGCACGAGCGGGATTACTTACGAGTGTGTGCCCAGTAACGGGACAGAATGTAATGGAGAACGGAACGGAATGAAACGAGACGGAGGGACGGGACGGGACGGGACGGGAGGTGGGCGAGGGGGACCTTTGACTGGCGCGCCAAGGGGACCGGACCAGCACAGTCCCTCAGGTTGCTCGGCAAGGGTGCGCAATATTGATTCCCACCTAACATTTACACCAAGCGTGGAAGCTTGGTGTTACGTGCTTCGCGACACTATAGTCAATGGGCATGATTCCGGCGCGCCTAGGAAGTCCCGCTTACTTTCCCCAGACACCCGCGATAGTGTCCCGCGAGGATGATTAATTCGACTTGTTTTTAGTACTAGCTGTATTATATTGCAAGAATTATATAACACGTGTTTGTCGTGAAGCGGCAAAATACGCGCAATATTATCCTGATCCTGTAAAGGGATACTTACGAATGATAATTAAATTAACTATAAATTATCTATATTATATGTATAATATGACAATGAAAATATATAAATGCTCATTGTGCGTTTGATACGAAAAAAAAAATGTAAAGTTGAATTATACGAAAGTGCATGTCGCAATATTGCGATGCGATACGTAAAGACATATAAAAAGTGAAAAGATAAACTGCACTAACAGTAAAGTTGTTTATATCACCAAAAAAATGTTACAATTTACCTTTCTCATGTGTTTGTAATTTCTTGAAACTTGGATGATTCTTTAATTTTTTTTATCAGCCAACGATTTAATGATAACAATTGTTCGAGCGAGATTGTGCGTCGGCTTCGAGTGTCATGGTTAAACGATACTCGAGTGGAACCCGATCTCGCATCGATTATTCGCGATTATTCGTGCTTCGCTGTCTCGTCCCGTCGCCGGTTATTTCGAGCGCCGGTGGTGGAAGTTACGGTAGTGTTGGTGCGTGTCCCAGTACGTACGGCTTCCCGCGTTATATACGTTTACAGCTTTCCGATATCTAACTTCTGCGCCCCCTTTTTCCACGTCTCAATGAGCCACGACGCGAACGAGCCCGTGTACACCGACACCGACACACACGCCACCCCTCCCCTTTCCCCTCTCTCTCTCTCTCTCTCTCTCTCTCTCTCTTTCTCCCCCTACCGCCTCGGATCGATAGCGATCTATATTACAGGCGGTTCACTCCTCGAATGGAGGACGACGGGGGTCTTCGACGTCTCACCGATCGCTGAAGAGGCTATTTGCCTCGCGGTGATGGTGATGGTAATAACGGCGCGCAGTTTCGCGGCTCTATTATGATAACCGAAACTCTTGTCGGAACTAGTATTAAACGTGATACAGTCCACCCTCTCTCGAAAGTCGCCCCTCCCTCCCTCCCTCCCTCCCCCCTTCAAACAAAAAGCGATTATCGGTTACAGTAAAAACGGGAATGCGTTAAACGGCAAGACTTTTTTTACGAGCTTGATAATAGAGACTGTCCGATACGGCGAATTATTATGCATCATCACGGCCAGGAACAGTCAAACTTTATACGTGAAAAAATAGCTAATTTTGACCTTCTTGGCGACGTACGATTCGATACGTTATCGTCTCTCCTTTATCAATCTCTGAACTTGTCGATTTTCAAATTGGAGATGCGCGTGTTCACGTGTTATTGTTGAATAGTCCGATAAACCTCTCTTGCCAACTTCGCTACTCAGTAGGTTACCGCAAGATCTTATCTTTCACAATGCCAAGAGATTAATAATGCGAGATCGAAGTTGCCCGGTCGAGATCGTGGACGAAGAAGACGGGAGGAGAGTACGTGTCTGCCTCTTGTAACAGACAAATACAAGACAATGAAGATTAATGCCTCGGCCTCGTTCTCTTCTCCTGCCGACCCCCCGGCTTCGACGGCGTCGTGTGAACATTTCAGTAATCCCCAAGGAGGAAGTGTCCCTTCGGACTCGACTTTGGGGAACTCCGCGATCTCATAACCCTGACCCTAAATCTCCCGTGGTTGACGAATCTTCTCAATGATTTAACATGGCTTTGTCTCTGATCACCAATTCTGAATATATGATCTCTGAATAGAATGAATGCGATATTTATTGATGTTATAAAGCCCAATCGATCCTAATCAAAATGACTCCTCGTGAATAATTCTTAAATATGATCATAATTCCGCGTAAAAAATGACTTTGTTTCTGATCCATCAATTTTAACAATAATTTCGTATTTCAAAACAAAAAGATACCATTGATTTTATCTTATCAATCTGTAATTTAAAGTGATCAAAATAATTCATTATAGATAATTATCAGTATGTTGTTTTGCATGAAGACAAGACATGCCTCTAGAATTAATTACGTTAGATAAATTTTGACAGTTATAATCTTATTTAGCTTCTATCATGTATATAGTTATACAGATATTCAAGGTTACATCGCAATAATGCTAATTCGGCAGAATTTTCAATCCATAATTGCTTTATTATTGCAGATTAGCAGTTGGCGTGACATGGATGTGAGCTTCACGAACGTGTTAGAGGGGGCTCGCCAGTACTTCCAGGGACTGCCCGTACCGAGTACAGGTAGTGGCGCGGCCACGTCGGTGGATCACAATCTCCACTCGACATCCTCCACGAATCCCGCCTCGTCCACATCGGCGACGACGCACGATCACGATGCATCGTCGCAGCCGACTCAATCAACTCAGTCAATCTCGACTTCCGCCAATAGCAGCAGCAGTAATAGCAGTAGCAATGTCCAGGAGTCGAATCGTTACCCCGCCGACGTTAGACCTTCGTCGTCCGTGGAAAGTGGAAATGCGGCTGCCGGATCTAGTTTCTGGAACCCGCACGTGGAGCCATATGCGCCGCAACCGACCAGGGTCGAAGTTCCGGACACGAGGCCAGGCGACGAAGGCTCCGCCATGGAGCCCAGTTCCTCTTCTTCGGGCACTGTCACTTTAACCGAGATGCAACCCTCAAATTATCAATCCTCCTCCTCCTCCTCCTCTGTTGTCGCATCGTCGTCGAATTTCTCGCAGAGACCGCCGCCAACGTCATCGTCGTCATCGTCGTCGACCACCTCGTCCTCCAACGATCACAATCATCACCATCACCAACCTCATCTCTCGACGGCGAACTCGTCGTCGCATTTGCATCAGATGCAACCGCCCCAACCGCCACATTCCCCTGGACCGGTGTACCAACAACTTAATAATGTCAGCAGGACGTCCTTCAGTGCGGCGGAGATGCTCGCCTCTTCCTCATCGCACTCCGCTTCAACCTATCAGACCGCCAATAACGATAGACAATCGCAGCCGATCGTCGCGCAAAGGACTCAATACTACCCACGTTACCATCATCCAGATATCACGAAATGCGCACCGGCCCCGTATTCACAGAGTTCCATTTATCAGTCTGCCAGCGTAGCGCAGCCTGCGAGCATGGTTCAGCAACCGAGCACAAGACCGACGCCAGTAGAACAGAATAATGCGACATCGTCTAATATCGTCACTCAAGGACATTGTCCGCCGGAACAGCAACGAATATCTGGTACTTATGGCAGCAACGTGCCACTTGTTCAAAGTCCTCTCGGCGGAGCTATAGTGTACGGATCCAGCTCCTCCTCTTCATCCTCTCAAAGTTACCGTTCTACGAGTCAGTATCAGCAGCAAACCCATCGTCCGGCCGCTTCCGCTTCGAGCGTCAGCGATAGGTCGCATAGCTCGGACGGGTTGCATTCTTCCACCGCTGCCTGCTCTTCGTCGTCACAGGCGGTCAGTCCACGTCAGCCTGGACCAGGAAGCTCCTCCAATCACATTCCTTCGCAGTCGCAGAATCTTCCGGGTCACATTCCTTCACCGCATCTGCCGTCCGCTGCCACCTCGGTACACTATCATCAGCACCAGCAGCACCAGCAGCAGCAGCATCATCATCATCATCATCAACAACAATCATCGTCTTTACAACAGCAGCAGCAGCAGCAGCAGCAGCATCATCCTAGTCGTATAAATGCGTCGCCACATTCGCACGGTTCCTCGTATGGAGGTCGTATAATGTCGCTGCCACCGCACGGCGTCCCATCGTCATCGTCCTCCGTCATGGCGGCGAACCATTCGCAGCAGCAACAGATGCCACCACCTCCAAGTGGATATCACGTAGGAACGACGCCGTCGCCGCATCACGAGCCGTCGCCGCGTCACGCCACTCCGTCGCCGCATCATGCGACTCCATCGCCGCAGCGGCAGTCGCCTCACGTGTCCAGCCTGCACGCATCCCCATCTCCTCATCATACTCCCTCGCCGCACAACAGCTTCCAGCCACATTCGCCAACCTATCCACCGCCGCCTCCGCCGCCGCCGCAACAACAGCAGCAGCAGCAGCAGCAGCAACAGCAGCAGCAGCAGCCGTCGGCTTCGTCAAGGTCGACACCACATTCGTACAATTTGTCATCGGTCACCTCGCAGCATTATCAAACGAATTACGTGGCGGCGGTTCGTGACGCGGCGATGGGGTTGCCTTACGCACCGCCGCCACCGACCCAGTCTTCGTACCATTCCTTCCAGAAGAACCCGCAACCGGAGTCTCAGGGCAGTAGCTATTACTCCCAGCCAAACCGGTCTCACGGTCAGTCTTACGGTATGCTGGTACCGCCGCAGACGGTATACTCTAACACTCCCGGTAGCAATAGTCTAGGTACCTACCAGCAAAATGCCAGTAAGCACGCGACGTATAACGGTGCGGATGCTACGAAGAGAGGCGCGATTGACATTACGACGACACCTTACGGTACGCATCGATTGCCCGCGCAGAGGAGCACTAATACGCATAATCTGCCGCCTATCGCCGCGCTTTCGTCCTATCATTCCAACAGACGTGAACCGTTGGGAAAATCGGCGCAAACGATGGCACGACAACGAATGCATCTGACAAACGCAACCAACAAAATCCCGTCCGTCGTGATGCCACCCTCATCTATAGCGATGCCTCCTCAAAGGGTTGCCGAATATTCAATGACTCCGGTCTCGGCTATGAACCACTCGATACCGGTGAACGGTAGGACAACCACTGTGACAAACATGACGTACGGTTCGCGATACAGCGGCCAACAAGGCTATCCATCGTCATCGTATGCCACCACGATGGCGCCCAGTCATCATAGCAACAACTCCACTAGCAGCACCACAGTGACCACTATTAGTCACACTGGTTCAGGTGGCGCGAGGTCTTCCGTTTCAACGGTCCACGCGTATCAGTCTTCCGACGAGCCGGATCGGTCAGCGGGATCGTCGTCCTATCATCATCAGCCACCGACACGAATAACGACCGAGGGCTATGCCTACAAAGAATATCCTTACCAGAACCCAACGACATCCGGTAGTCAAGCGACCTCGGTCGCCACTATAGCAAGTTCTCCATCGCCGAGCAACGCAGTTCGAAAGAGGGAATCTCCTCTGGACTTGTCTGTGAAAACAGTTAAGACGTCGGCCGATTCTACGGCGCAGGATGATCTTGAAACTATCAACACCGACAAGCATGTTAGTAGCTCAAGTTTGAGTTCATCTAGGAACAACATGAATAGGCCGATGCCACCTCCGGCTGTCGTGCATCAATCGGCAGCGGTACAACCATCATACCCGTCATCGTATGATCATAGGCCTTCGAGTAATAGTTCAAGAAATTCCATGCCCGTAACCTGCATCCGGGCATCGACGCCTCAAACGGTGTGCGCGCCCAAAGTCGACTTTCTACCAGACTTTACCTCGACGCCGCTACGTCATCAGTCGCACCACGAGAATCCTCTTCGCAGAAGCACTACGCAGCAGCTTTACGTTCCATCTGCCCAGCCTCCCTCGTCCCATCACACGAACACCTCTCCATTGCCTCATATGTCCACGTTCAAGAAGCGTCCACTGCCCACGTCGCCATTGTATGACGGCCTGACGATACCACCGCCACCTTCATCGTCCTCGTCGTCGTCGTCGACGTCTTCATCTTACCTCCAGACAAATGATTCTGTGTCCTCGAGGTTCTCCAAGTATCACTCGATGATGGATCCATCTTCGCGGCTTGGTCAGCCTACACTGCCCACACAAGATTACCCGCCCGACTCCAGCAAGCACTACTTAGGGGACAGTAGAGTCAAATTTGATCAGCAATTCTCTCAGCGTGAACGGCCATTTAAAAGAGCCGGAGAGTCGATTTATGGCATAGTCCCTAACAAGCAGGCTAGAGTCGCTTGGCGAGTACCGAGTACTGAAAAACAAATTGTTGAGCCAAAGCTGCCGACCGCGGATGCGCTCAACGAACATCATAAACGACAAGAAATGAATTTGTCGGTTCCTCTGCCGAATGGAGCTCTTACGACATCCAGCACCTACGATCAGAGAACCGACAACAGCGGTTACTCGGCAGAGTCTAGATATCAGTCGGTATACTGTGATAAAAGGACCTATCCGGAGTCTAAAGTCATACGCAGTTCGCCGTCGTCGTATAATCATCCGGTGATCACGAAATCCGCGAGTGTGCACCCATTACCGCAACAACTGAGCAGTGCGCAACTGACCTATCCGAATTATCGCCAGCCAGTTCCGAAGACGACGTGTCTCCCGAGTGGGGTATCTGGCGGTCAGCCGATGGATCAACCTAGCAACACTGGTGCCGACAAGAGGGTGCTCAGCTTGCTGAGGAATAGCTTGGAGAATAAACAACAAAGGGATGAACAGCTCAATAGTCAGCAGCCTATCTTAGTCAATCACAATCAACAGAGCTACCAGAATAAGGTGAGAAATTGCAGATTTTAGATATTTCTGCCGAGACTTTTTTTGTTACTGATAATTTATCATCGATCTTTGTGCACAGAGTCAAAATCCCTCATAGTGTGAATTGTATCTAAAAAAGAAAAGATACGGCAGTTTAATCCACTTGATTATTTACATCAGACCAATTCATTTCTTGCCATTTCTGTCTTTGTCTGATCTCCAGACGCTCGACGTCTATTTGACGTTTCTGATAATTTCTGTGAAATTCCCTCAGGTCGTCGCGCCAGTCGAGCCTAAGAGCATCGGCAGGCACAATCTGTCACCCTTCGCGGCGGCGAGTTTGTTTGAGCGTAACAGCAACACGCCGCCGCATTACAAGTTCCACGTTCCGCGAGCAGTAGACTCGATCACTCAGGAGGTGCCACGTAGCATGTATGCCTCGAGAGTGAACGCATCTGCCACGCTACCCGGCAAGGAAGCTTCCCTCACGGGACCACGTGGCGCCGAGAACCAAATCCACCGTGACAAGGACGACGGTCTTGCCGCTATCTTAGCTGCGAAGATCAGGACGAAGGCGGAATTGAAACAAGTGCGTGATTGTCTACCTAACTTTTGATTTACATTGATCATGCCGATCTCACAATTTATTTTCATTTTTATTTAGGTCGGAACCGGCCAATTTGCAACGAAAGCATCTTCCGTACTTCCTCAGGACGTGTCATCAACGCCGAGAGGTAATAACTTGCGTAAAAGATACTAATAGCTTTAGCGATTATTAGTAGATATTATTAATGATAATTTTACGTCGATACCGACCCCTGTTCGTCCCGATTCGATCATAGTTTCACATAATAATTGTACTGTTTATTCAATTACGTCAATCATATTGCGTGTAAATATTATCTTTTGAGATCTGCATATAATGTTTCTATTATGCATACAGAGATCGATAGTGCAGCCTCGACGTCGACGCCGCAGTCTGGCTCGTCGGCAGGTAGCCCGCCGAAATTAACGCGCGAAAAGACGGTCTGTTTGCCGCCTAGAAGACGTTTGTTTTCGAGAACCGAGGAGGAGAACATGCCAGTAGCGGCGACCGTGCCAGTTGCCGCCACGGTCGCGTCTACGGTCCCAGCCAGGACGAGCGGAGGAGCCAGGAGCTCCTCCGAAACATCGGTCTTTGACTTCCGGGAGAGCGATTCCGAAGGCGAGATGCCAGTTCTCGAGCGACAAACCTTGGAGGAGATGAGAAGAGACAGGAAACAATTGTCCAAAGTACAACCCCCGATACCTCTCAACGATGCTGTATGTATGAATATGGCGTCCTCGACAGATCTCGTGAAGATAGAGTTAAAGGTAACAGGAATGGATAAAAAGAAATTTAAAATGAAGAATATAAACGAATTATTTAATTTATGTGAGATACAAAGATTACAAACGGAGATTTTTAGTTAACGATAATTGATTTCATTTGTATCAATATCATCAACCGTTCTTTCTCTTCCATGAATAAGTTATTTTAATGCTATTTAAAAATGAGAGCGCGATAAAACAGATATATACATATTTATAAAATATATATTTATAAAATCTATATATTCATTACTTATATTAAGATACATGTTAAAATTTAAATGATCATTTGTTTATTTAAGAATGAAACAAAAATACTTTATATTTTTATTAAACTTTTTTACTTTTAACATTACTTTTTAATATGTATATAAAGATCTTACTCACACACACACACACACACACACACACACACACACACACACACACACACACACACACACACACACACACACACACACACACACACACACACACACACACACACACACACACACACACACACACACACACACACACGCACGCGCGCGCGCGCGCGCAAATATATGTACGTTATATTGAAACAAATAAAACAAATAGATATTTATAATTTATAATACAATACGCATACGATTTCTGCTACACATCTTTTGTATTTATTACTATATAATATTATAAACTATGTTTTTAAATTCTTTCTCTCTACCTTTAAACGTTCTTGTTACTACGGGTTTCTCGCAATATAGTTTTACTTTATGAGTGTAATCTTTGTTTGCAGGAGAACGACAAAATCAACGACATTGATCCATTTTGGAGTAACACCTGTGATAAGTTTATGGAGCAATTACGCACGGGCGATTCCGTGAAGAAACGAGGACGCAAGAAAAAAGTGGGCCTTATCGCAACATCAAAACTTGAAGACGCAGCGAACGATAGTGATAAAGAATCGGATACCAATGCATCGCATTCCCAAATTAAGCCCGAAGACATTAAAAAGGAGATAGATCCGTCTATTAATGATGATAAAAATTTGATTTTCAAGGACATTAAGATCAAGACGGAACCCGGACTGAGAAAAGAGGATGACAAACACTCGAGCGATGATTCAGACGAAGTGCCGTTAATTAAAAGAACAAGGCAGGAAACGAAGAAGGAAGATAGTGATTGTGATGAGGAAGTAATATGTCGAAAAAGACGGATTCGTCGCGGCGGCAGGATCAAAATTCAATCTTCTAGCGGTAGCGAATCCTCGAGCGAGGAGAGCGATGTCAGTACCGAATTCGGCCATGGTTCCACAGTGGCTGACAGACTTCGAGCTAGGAAACGGTCTAAGGCTAACGCGTCCGAAGGTATGAAGCTTCGTTCGAGGGACAGTACTCCTCACAAGGCGAAAACGGACAAGGAATCCAAATTGTCGCCTCCCAAAGGTGGAACATCCCAAAAAGCGAAACCGAAACCGTTGTTCGGTGACGGTAGTGATTTCAGGCCCGGTTGGGAAGAGGAGGTTTACGTGTACAAAAAATCTCTAAGAATGCCACCCAGATTAATAACAGTGTCAAAACCGTCGCGTTTCCACCGACTGTCCACGTCATTGCCAGATTTAGATCCTGGCTCGCCGGCATTGTCCGTCTCGATGGACAGTTCCGACGTGTGTCTTAGTCGTAATAAGAGAGACAGCGACATGGAGTCTAATTACAGTTTCAGCATCATGGGACTCGGCAGTAAAATTGACGACGAGGAGGCGACCTCATCGACAACAGTTTCTTGTCCCCCGAAAGCCATGATAAAACACTTCCGTTCGGAAAACAATTCTATTGTTGATGTTCTCGCGCAGAAGGTTGGAGGTGGTGGTAGTGGTGGTGGTGGTGGTCAGAAGGATTCAAGGAAGAAGCAAAATCTGAAAAGTAATAAGAGCAGTAACGTTAATAAAAGCAATAACGAACCGGAACTTTTACCAACACCGGGTCTCACACCGATTCCGTCGTCCGAGACATCGACAAAGAGCTCTAAAAACAAGATCGCGTCGAAGAATAATAGAAACCCGATTAAAGTTACCAACTCCGTCCTCCTCGGTTACTTCCGCAAAGAGACGGTCAATAATTTCCGCGACGCGTTCAAAAACAATCATACGTTGCCCAACGAATTCTCCACTCTGGTATTGAAGAGCAGAACGAGAACGGAGACGAAAGTGTTGAAGAAGGAGGCGACTATTCGCGAAGTTTTCGGCGAGGATAGGCCCGCGTCTGCTCCACCGATGCAGAATCACGACGACACGTCACAGGACGACGATTCGCAGAACGAAACGCCGGAGAATACGTTGGGCAAGGTACGAACGTTGAAGCAAAAAGTGGTGTCCCGTTTGAGGAACGCTGGTATACTACGAAGTCACAAGGCGATTATGAACTCAAAACGTCGTCTATTAACTGCCGAGAGGCGAAAGGGTCTTCTTAAGTCGCTTGCTGATAAGAAACTACATCGTATCAAGACTAAGATAGAGCGAGAAGAGACGAATGGCGCTAGAGAGGAGGAAAATAACGAGATGGAAGATGACAAGAATGATTTGGATCTTCGTAACAAAAAGAAGTTGAAGCTTCGACCTGGCCGACGAAAATTCCGTTCTGGATTCGATTACATTCGCAAGAAGAAGAAACCGCTAAAAAAAGACGAGGCATTACCGAAGGAAAGGAAGAGGGTATGTATACATTATACATTTCTATGTATATTTTTTTATTCAATTCGATTTCTTTAAAATTGTAACGTGCACGTTATTTTTTCAATATTACTTCGAAACGCGATATTCCACATCCGCGATATTGCATTACAGCAAAGTCAAGGTAACAAACCAAGTCCGGAGTGCGTAGCCGATATTCAGTCTGAGATCAGAACGTGGGTTATCAAGAAAGGCGTCGGGGAGACCATATTACACCGTGCTGCCCGTCTCGGTTACACGGTAAGATAACAATCACGTTGCTACGTCATGCAGCAAAATTAACCAACGACTCCCGCGAATTGCGATCTAATCTGCTTATATTCCGCCGCAGGACGTGACTGCTTATTGTCTGGAGAAACTCAATAACGCGCCGGGTCCCAAAGACAACGCGGGATATACACCGCTTCATGAGGCGTGTTCGAGAGGTCATCTGGAGATTGCAAAACTTTTGCTGGCTTACGGCGCGAATGTCAGCGAAAGCGCTAACGGTGGTATCAGGTAATACTTTTGTCAAATCTTTTGCGATAAATGTTAGATCGGCGAGTAACTTGATGAGTGTAGGCGGTTGTAAATCGTGATAAATTGATAAAGAGTGATATATATTCTCACATTATCAGGCCACTTCATGAAGCGGCGGAGAATGGTGCTACAGAGCTTGTGCGATTGTTGTTATCGTACGGTGCTGATCCATTGTTGGCTACTTATTCCGGACAAACGCCTTTGATGCTAGCTGTTGATACCGAAGCGCATTCCATTCTAGAACAGCACCTGGCTGACATCCAAGGTCGTACCACTGTACCATGGTCATTTGCCGGTCCATTTTCTATTTTAGGTACGTCAGCTGACATAAGTTCTTGTATAAAATTTTTAAAAATTTTGTGAATATTTTGTGTGTGTGTGTGTGTGTGTGCGCACGCGCGCGCGTATATGTATCCAGATGAATAATTTAATTTTCCGTGGACTTGTTTTTAGATCCAGAAGAGACGGGCTACAATCCGCTCGATGATGTTCCATTGGAGAATCCAGAGTCAGTTGAGCTGGATGATATCGAAATGGAAGTGAGCGACACGAATCTACCTGTTCTCTTCACCCTGAACAACGATCCCGACAAGTGGGTGCTGCTTCAAGATCTCATGGCGATTTTGAGGATAAAAAGTCGCGAAGCTCTTCTCCGCCAAGTCAATCCGAAAGCTCCCTCTGGACCGCCTGCAATCGCGCATCGTGATATCATGCGTGATATCAAGCTGGCAGATTTCCTGGAACAGTCACGTTGTTGTCACCTGTTGAGCGGTGGCGAAAGGATCAATATGCGCGGCTCCAAGGTGACTCTTATCAAATACAACGACAAGGTGAAGTCCCTGCTGAACGTGGAGAAAGTGCTGATCAGCGGTAGGTGACAAGAGGCGTCTCTGGGGCGATCATCTCCCCAGATATCGAAACCATCGACTTCGATTCCGGCCAAGGAACATCAGAAGAAAGCTGAAGGCAAAACTACGGTGAAACGCGAGCGGCAACAGGGAAGAAAGCGACAAGAAACTCGTAATAAAAATTCTGCGGACTGAGCGGTTCTCGGTAGTCAATGATTTATTAAGATATAATAAAATTGTAAAAATAATAGCGATTTAAGAGTTATCGCTTAAAAGTTAATGTTATAAGGCCAGATCGTTTTGATAGCCGTTTCATGATGTGTTAAGAAGAGTAAGGAAGACAGATTCTTGCTCCTTTAACGGAAAAAATCCTAAATGACTGATGCGAATCTGTTTGGAAAACTCGTCCCTGAAGATTAAGAAAGACTGATCGACACAATGAAGATCGGTGCTTTTGCGTGTGTCCAAAGACTGACTTCTCGATTTATCTTATGCTTCGGAAGGTAAATCAGACTAACCGATACACTGATAATTGATTTTCTCCTCTCGATCTCATAGTACAGAGCATAACGAAATGGAGTTTGATATTACAGTGATAAGAAATACGCACATAATCGGTTCCTTCATTCAAGCGATGAATTTGTCAATCGAAATAAAGAAAGTCGGTAATAAGCCGACATTCTGCCGGGAGCGTAACGCGCAATTAAACCTAACTTCGAAGCACAGCTGTGCAACTGTAGTTTTAGATAAAATTATCTACTATTTAATGCGCAGCTAAGAGTGGGGAAACAGCTACCTGTGACATTATATAGCAGTATTGAAACGGGATATATATATACGTAATATACCCATAGAACGAGAATATTTTATTAATTCTCTTAAGGACTGAGTAAATAATCAGAAGTTTGTTAACATAAAGTTTTTAGGCGAAATGAAAGGAAGGGGAAACACGCGTTGTTTAGGCGATTAAGGCGACGGGAAAACGAAATCTTTGACAGTAGGGGTTTCTCTGAATCGTCGAACCAAGTCTCGGAATAGTAATAATAAATATAACGCTAACGTAAATAGGGAGTAATAATTATATTAGGAATGCGAGAAAACGTAGCTGTCATACCAGATATATTTTTATCTCGTACGTGGCTTCAAGAAGTTTCTCTGTTTTTAATAGACTTCATTCCGAGATTTGTGGAATTAAAATGCGCGCCCGTGTGCGTTAATATCAATTTTTCTTTCTTTTTGAGCTACTACAGAACGCGTCGTTTGGTAAAAAAAGAATCGACATTAAGAGAGAGCGTAACATAATTGCTATCACGAATGATAATGTTACCACAGTTTAGTCCTTGTTTTTCCTTATGTTAGGGAAGAGTTGTACATTATGCCGTGCGAGTTATATTTATGAAATGTGTTAATCGATCATTGCAAATAAGGTGCTTGAAATTGAAAAGCTAGACGAGTTGAATTTCAATTCATCGAGTCCAGAAATAATATTTGATCCATTGAGGAGACACCGTTACACGTATAAAGGTGCATATCTGTTGTCTAGTTCTATTTTTAAATATTTCGCTGTTTTTAATATTCTAATGTACATATATTTGTACATTAGAATATTATTAATATTATAACTGTATATGTGTATTTGTATATGTGAGTACATTGTACATGTATACATGTACACACAGAGAAATCAACTTTTAATTTATACGAGAAGCTCTTCGTTTTTATACAGCTTCCGTTGTGTGTAGCAATTAATTTTAATTTGAATAAAAGATAGATTCAGCAGGTGTCAATGGCTCAATTCTTGTAATGTGGGAAGTGCAATTCACGAAATAATAACGTCTTTGTTTCGTTGATGATCTAAGTGTATGATTATTTCTAGGAGTGTAGAGAAGATAGGCAATTATTTCGAAGAATTAAAGCGGCCAAAAGAATGCCGTTTATAAACGCTCACTGTGCAATAATACATTATTACACTACGTTTTTTACACTTCATCTTCAAATTATTATTTCTGTTCTTGTGATCATGTCAGGACAATGTTAACGCGTCGTATCGACGATCGGATACTTGCTAAGAAAATTTCTGAAATTAAGAACTTTTCATAAAATACAAAAAGATGCAAATTAAGTAATAATAAAATATAGTAAAATCGAAGAAAGAGTCAAATTCAAAGAGAAAATATATTTAATAAAAAATTATAAATTCTCTATTGTAACTGATTCGATATGTGAAATTTTGGAATAAAGAAGAAATAAAATCAGCGAATTTCGGTCGTCAAAGCGATGTCGCGTTTAATCGAAGCAATTTAGGAACACAAATTTTATATAGGAAGGTATGAAGAATTATTTTAAATTTGGACAGAACCAATTCGGGAAGAGTGTGTATCGAATTGTACTTATCGTCTCGTTCCTGTATTGATGATTTTCGGACGAACGGAGATATTTAGCGTATGCGTAGAGATGTCATGAGATGAGAGAGAAAAAAAAAGAGACGCGCGGAATAGTTCGGTTTCGCTTAGGATGCTTAGGATGCCGTAATACGCGTTTACTTTGGCGCCATGTTGCAGCACAGAGATTTTCAATCGTTATAATCAGTCTCAGGGAAAAATCCACGTGTATTCTTGAAAATAACTTGACGGTGTGTACCGACTACAGATGCGTATGCCAATGCGTGTGTTCATGCGAGCGACGCGTATCAGTGCGTATGTGTGTACAGTAGCTAGTTGAAAAAAAGAAGAAAGGAAATCCCGTTACGGGGGATGATT
Organism: Wasmannia auropunctata; assembly: GCF_000956235.1. NCBI lineage: Eukaryota > Metazoa > Arthropoda > Insecta > Hymenoptera > Formicidae > Wasmannia > Wasmannia auropunctata. The sequence continues at coordinate 5,388,064 of NW_012026789.1, read as the reverse complement.
GATTAATATCTAATTAATATTGAGTGATATTAATTAATGTTACTACGACGCGATATGTCGCGCAAGCACTCGGGCGGCTCCTTATAATTTTTATTTAGCTGACGATGTTGAGCGGATAGGGGCGCGGTTACGATTATACCGACGATTGTATATACTGACATATTTTCAGCAAGGAAGAAAAAAAAAACGAAATAAAGATAAAGGGGAGCGAAACGCGGAAGAGTTACTTTTCTGACGGAATAATAGGAAAACCGTGGTGTACGTACTGTATCTTTTATTCTTAAGTAGTTAAAGTGTAAGTAGATCGCGGTACTTGTTTATATTAGCGTATATACTATTTGTGTAATATAAAAGCATTAATCGACCTCGAGGTAGTCACGTTGTATAACATGAGATAAACTTAAGTATTCATATATATATATATATATATATATACACACATATGTCACGTTGTGACTACTAGAAATATTATTTACTATTACTATTACTACTATAGCTACTATCACTACCGCGACTATAGCTATTACTATCACTACTGCTGCTGCTGCTGCTGCTATTACTACTACTATTATTATCATCTACGACTACGCGCTTTTTTATTGTATCATATATACATAGTAGTTAAACGATGGATGTACATTTTCTTAGTCGTGTAACATTCACACACAATGCCTCTCCCTTCTATTGCCCCCCCCCCCCCTTGTATTTATATATTCAAAAAAAAACTTCTAAATGTGTTAATGCTGCTGCTTTAATGCGGATAAAGAAAAACAGAAGTTATATATAAATATATATATGAAAGATATGAACAAATATATAAATATAAATAAATATATATATATACAAATATATATTTTATTTCAGAGATTTAGTTCGAAACAAACGTTGAAGCTGATGAACAAATTAGAGTCTTACTGTGATTCGTGTAAAGAGGAAATCGTTATTATTGTCATTGCCGTAGTCGTTACAAGCGAGTCACGATCGACCCGACGAATAACTTTCTAAATGAAAAAATATTTGTGATTTTTTTTTCGCTAATAACAATAACGAGTTATCCAATCGATGTAATAAAAACAAGTATTTTTACTGAAACTCTTATTCCTATTCACTAACCCCAGTCATCTAGTCGCTAAAATATTAAATATAACAAGATTACTTCAATTTTTTAATATATTTTTTCAATTACGTTTCAACATTGCAAAGCTTATATTTTTACTTTTATGCATATTAATGACAGATGCAAAATTAGAAATGATAATTAAGTTTTAATTAAAATTAATTTTGAAGATATGGTACTAAGTATATTATTATTTATACAGGATATCTACAAAGTCTCCATCCTCTATATTTCAGATACGATTTAAAATTATGAAAAATGCGAAATTTAAAACTTTTAAAAAAGTAATAAAATAAAACTTTTAAAACGTTTAAAAGAGTCTTTCAAAATAATCGAACACGTATTACACGGTTTTTCATAATTTTGAACAGTTTTTGATAAGGGATAGGGAGACAGACTTTGTAGACACTCTGTATATAAATATGAAAGTAAATTACTATTTTAACGTCAGAATATTTGTTTATCGAATGTTGTCGTTAACGTTGTCATTATATATTAATATATATAATTTTAATATAATTTTGTCGTAATATCTTCTACGAAAGTAAGAAATAAAAAAGTGGGATAGGGAAGAGCACAGTCCACGGTAGTAAAATTGGTAAAACGTTTATTAACTATTTAAAAACGATGAAACAAGGTGAACATGAGATTGACAATTTAATAAGTAATATTATTAAATAGACTATAGAGGTGTATAATAGGTATCTGCGGTAATTATTCTCTTTTATATACGGTCTTTTACATCGAGACAGATATCTTTCAACTCGGCGAAGCCAGGCCTTCTGTCCTTCAGGCACAAGCCGAAGCTCGTCGCTTCGTACCTCGTTCTATCTCGTATGATAATCGCGCTTAATAATAATCTAGAACTCGCGGTAGGAAAAAAATAGCCCGAAAGCGTGTCCGCGCGTTATATTATCGTTATTCCCCGCGAGTGAATGTTACTACGAAATAAGGAAAAGGAAACGTTCGCGGCTCTATTCCAAGCGACAGAGTTGACCGTCGCGTGTCGCGCCCGCACATATTGGCTACATTCACCATCGCCATCATCGTTATCATCATCGTCGCCATTGTCTCTCGTGATCGCGACATATCTCACATATCCATATCACGACAACAATGCGGCTATATTACAATTAAATTACCGTAATGACACCCCGTGGTTTTGCAACAATTCGATTTCCCGCTCGTGTCCCATTGGGAGAATCAATTACCGTACCTTCTCGCGCATGATTAATGCCGCGGAAACGGAAGGAGCAAGCGGACAAAGCATCGGGCGTAGCGGTATGCGATCCGCGAACCCGGCGAACGAGTGAAGGCCAAGCGGCGATGGGATTTTTCTTTCCAGTTAGCAGCAAAATGCAGCGGTATGCCAGCAAATTCGAGCGTGATTTCAGAACGAATTCCTATCCATTGTGTCCTCTTTAAGTTCAGTTTCTGCCATTATGACTTATCAGCTATAAAATAACAATAGAAATGCGGCAGGAATGGAGCATAGCTTTGCCATCATTGTCATAATGGCAGAGGCTACTCGTTTTCTGATACATTTCTACTGATATATTAAAAAGATAGTAGACTATTGCTGGAGTTCTACTAACGTAATGCAAGCGCAGCTTGCAATACTCTTGGGCAGATTTGGCTATCTATATTGGATATTGGAGAGCCGCATTCTGGACGCGAGTTTATCAATGAAGAACCTTCGCTTAATTATTCGGCAAATTCAGTTCTCAGTATTCCCACAACGGAACCCGATCGGCCGCATTTGCGTCCTCTTTTCTTTTCAAAGCGTCACAATTTTGTCCGTTCGCGCCTTTCGCGATTCCTCCCCCCCCTCCCGCAGAATCATAAGTATACTCGTAAGTGATTTTTCTCTCTTTCTCCCCTTCAACCGGAACTGCTTGAAGACCACGTGCAAGCTAGACCTCACGATCAGCGGCGACTGCTGATCCGGTGCCAAGAACTATATCTTAAGATACGAAGGAGCAGCGTACACCTACGCTCGCGCCGAGACTTTCTACGGGAACGCGAATGATCGGCGTGAAAATACCTTATCTCGCCACACGACACAGAGTGACACCATGCAGCCGAGACGCGCGTGAAAGAAAAAAACCTTGTTCAGGCTTCTCTCTCTCTCCCTACATCTCTTCTTTGATCCTTCTTCATCCTACTATGCCCCTCCGTCTCGATACACGCGAGTATATAATATGTATTTACAATAATACCTACTATAATAATAATTTAGTAGTGATATTTAAATTACAATTGTGTTTTTTTGCTCTTCCTCTCGCTCTCTCTTTCTCTCCCCGCATCGCCCACTCCACAAATATAATGTTGCACATAACCCAGTTTACTGGCTTAATCATCTAGCTGTACAAAACATTATATATCGTTATGTATATCTAGCATCTAAAGATTTGTCCTGTGAGGTTTCTTTTCTCTTTTTTTCTGCTTTTTCTTTTTTTTTTTTACTGTTTCTTTTAATCCTGTGAGGTTCGTTTAACACATACACAACGTCGTGAGGGGCTACGGTTTTCTCTCCTATACCCGCGGTTCCCCCTTTTCCCGTCGAGGTCGTCGAATCCGCTCGACATTTCCCGACGCGCTAACTGCGCTTAAGTACATTAAAAAATACCGCGCCCGAGCATGACCGAAAAAGCGTTCGCATTTCGCAGCTGATAGGCTCGGTCGAGTTCGAGCGAACTCTTCCGAGTTGCCGGCCGACTCGATTCCGGCGCACGCCGATCTATAATCTTCTCGAGCAATTGTACATACAACACCTCTAAATTCTCTCGCGAGGTTAATTAATAAAATTAGGGACGATCACATACGAATAATCAACGATCATGCGATAAAAGTTTACGAATTTCTCTCTGTCGATTTTTTTTTATATATATCAGAAACATCGGTTGCGATAAAATTCAACATGACGAGCACGCGCGAGTGTGCTCAGCTCTCCTCGTTTCCCTCTCGACGATCTTCCATTAGATTTTGAACTCGGAGAAGAATAAATCCCGACTGACTTTATCAATTCTCCGCGGGGAAAAATGGTCGGTGATATCGTGTGTGCCCTATCATTTAAGTATTCTTTCGGCTTAAATTCTCTGCGGCGATTTTTACGTCGTGTTACGCGTCTTAAGTAGGGACTTTGTGCTACATGGATATGGGATACAGGAGGGAAAAAGGGATTAGAGGAAAGGGTGTTAGAGCGTTACTTAATCGTATTTATCGTGAATAATTAAGCTTGTCGCCTCGGTGGCAGGGTCCAGGCGTTGGGCCCGTGCTGAGCGTGGGGGGCAGGACGTCACAGCTGCTGATCCCTGCAGGGAACCCAGATGTTCGGTCCTGATTGCTCGGAGATGACCTCCTTCACTTTCACATAGATCTCCTCGGGAGTGTCTCCTTGAACGACGGCTGCGAACAAAGTACAGCGAGTTTTCGTGACGAGAATACTTAAATCGTATTAGGTCAAATATCGATTTTTTTAGATGATTTTTTCAAATTTTAAATAATTAAATTTGCACAAATTCAATACAATGAGTTGCATTATGTCGTTTAAAATTTTAGAATGTTATATGAGCATTTTTTATGAAAAATTAATAAATATTTTATTAATAAGTTTAACTGAATTTTATTTATTTATCAAATCAAAATCTAATAGAAAGTCTTTTAAACGTAAACGAGACGTACCAGTAAAGTATTCACCAAATTCTTGTTCCATCTTGAGTGCTCGCTCGTATGTCTTCTTCGCTTGCTCCTCGGTCATCCTCTTGTTCATCTCCCTGTAAAATTACGAGCGCCAGATTTAGCAAAACGGACAATGAAATCTTTTCATATTCAAAGCGACCGATGATTACTGAACTTACATGACAGACTCCACCGATTTCGGCTTGATAAAGATGGCAATGGGATAAAGTTGTGCTACTTGTAACCTCTTGATAGCATTCCCACTCACATCAAGAATACAGTGCTTGCCCTAAAAGCAACAATTACAAATATTTTTCAATATAATATCAATTTCAATTCAATATTATAATTAATCAATATAAATACAACGTAACACAAGCAAAGTCTGTTGAAAGATCGAGTGTGTGTTATTAAAAATTATACGTACCTTCTCAGCCACTTCTCGCACAGACGCAACGGATGTCCCGTAAAGATTGTCGTTATATTGTCCGGCCTCTATGAACAAATGATTCTGTATGTCCCTCTCCATTTGCTCCCTCGACGCCACGAAGTGGTAATCTCGTCCGTCCACTTCATACTCTCTTCTACTCCTAGTCGTGTCTGCAGGCAAATGCGCAAAAGATCGATAATACAGTGCCGTAAAAAAAGACTCTATTGTCGGTAATCGTATCAGATTATCGAGTAACTCACGTGGAACACAGCTGCCGAATTTATCAGGGAACTCGGAGATGAGATCGTCGTTGATGCGGTCCTTGAGGGGCCCGAGAACGATCACGGGACGCGTGTACTGTATCGTCAACTGCTGCACGGCCTCGTACGAGAGCACGTTCTCTTCGCTGCCTGCAATCGATTCAATCAAATGTACATGGACGACTCCAAGACGTTGCCCCCCTTCTCCCCGAAGACTCGAAAGGGGAGCTCGTCGTCGATCGATTACAAGCGATCATCGCAATCTCCTTCGAACCTTCGGGCGGCGCGCAAGTCCGCCCATTCAAGACAGCAGAAAAAAATATATTAAAAGCGACAACACTCTCATCCAAGAAGAAGACAAACACGAGACCCGAGCGGCCCTCCTTCCGATCCCGCTTCCGAAAGACAGAGGCTCTCTAGACGACGGACCCCGATGATGTCATTGATTAATTTGACACTTCCACGAAAACGGACGCGGGACAATGTTACACACAGAGCGATGTGCGTTCGTCGGGGCCACTTGAAACAGTCTCTGGCTGGTGACTCGACAGATCGATCATGTCCAGCGACGGTCCTTCAACTGTCTCAAGCGGACCCCGGCTCTTGGCTGATCCATTTGGCGTTTTCGGACAAGTACACATTTCTCTCGTTGGACGAGTCACGAGCATGCTCTCAGCGTTCGGGTGAAATCGAAAGCGGGAGGCAAGCTATATACTTTTTAATGACTAATAAATTTAAGCGATCCAGGGACGTCGGGGGGTGCACAATTGTGGCGTTAGTATGTATAGCGTCTATAAACCAATACTTGGCAAAGAGAAAGAGAGAGAGAGAGAGAGAGAGAGAGAGAGAGAGAAACAGAGAGATAGAGAAAGAGATAGAAGAAGTTGGGGGTCTCCATTTGTAATCAATACCGCGCGACGCTACACATGTTACAAATTCGATATTAATGCGGCCACGTCGCTTCTTCTCGGGTTTCAATCGCGATAATCGAATACGTGGTCCGGAAACTTTCGCGCGGGCGTAAGGAAGAGGAACTCGCCGTCGCGTTTCCGGCGCGACGAGAAGAAGCGACGAAAGCGATTTCTTCGTCTATTTGAGCGTCCTAATTGCGTTTTGCTGCTGTTAATGTCTACGGGCTCTACGATCAGAGGAGGAAGAAGTGGCGGGAGAGTGGCGGGAAAGAAAACGAGAAAACGGGTCGCGATAGCAGCACGTCGTGCGCGCCGTCTCAATTGTGCAGCGCGGGGCGCGTCTCGTCAGTAATTTAACGCGAGGAGAAGCCCGGAGGAAATTAACGGCTGTCGAAAGAGACAAGACGTTTTCTCGATTGGTGCCTTAAACCGGCGTATTGTACTCCGGTGATTGCTCTTCAATTTCAATCGCGACTTTTATCGTCGGAAAATAAGTTTGGTGAAAAGTTGTACGCGCGACGCGAACCGACGAACCAGTATTGCGCTAACTCGCGTCGCAAGTTAATGTAAAATCGATAATAGCGAAAACATGATGAGTATATCGAGGCCCATTGCCAAATTATCTATCCCGTGCAATCGCGGCAGCGCGTTTAAACGAATTTCGCGATCTTGGGCCCGTGTCCAAATATCGACGTAACAGCAAGGAAGCGTTTAATGGGAGATCGAAAGATCGACATCAAGGACGAGTTAGCACTGACGCAGGGATTGCAAACAATATTATTCAGTTATTACAACCTCACGAATATTCTCTTCGGGATAATCGCCCGTCGACAGGGTTACAAATCGTCTGCTGCGATCTGCTGTTAGTTTTTCCCTAGAGGAACAACTCGGCTTTCTGTGTGTGCGCGCACACCGCGCCCACACTACGGTTCACACATTTGCTTGTCGGCTACGACTTACTAAGCTGGTCATTGGGCTCGTCGCCCTCCTGTTCCAGATAAACTAACGTGAGTTCCTCCATATATGGCAGCTGAACGCGAAACAAAATTTCTCTACTCCCTGTAGCGCAAGACAAATCTTGAATGAATAAGAAAAGAGAGATAGATAAAGATAAACAAATTACAGAAGGGCAAATACGGTGATGAATGAGAGGCGAGTGACAAACGGCGGCGACGGAGGAATTAAGAGTATCGGACAATTGAGATCCTAAGATGAGACTCTAAAAGAGGCGCGTGAAATTTCGCGGACAGACAACGCGTATGCGACGAGTCGCCGTAAGCTCTCGGTAATCGGCGAGCGTTTTGAGCCCAACTCGAAATCACATTGATATATTCTCATAATGTAGTCCCTATTTCAGATATTATAGAATAATAAGTTTTGCTCTTATTGACGTATAGAGTATAGAGATATTGAAAAACAAAAAAAAACGTATGTTTTTTACATATTAAGATCACATTTCCTAATCATCTCTTTTTCAACCGTCCTATTGCATATTAATGTTCGCGCGAGTGCAGGTTACCTGTATTCTTCAGGTCTGAATAAATTGCTAATATATATTGCTTCAGCTATACGGACCTCATCATTATTAACTAATGAAGATTTCGAATTGGCCTTTTCATCTCAGTATGAATATGCATAGTGTACTGCCATTGGAACAAAACAATAGATATGCTATACTGCCCATGGCGACGTATAATGAAGGCCGACATCATATATATATTTGGCTGTTGAATTATTGCTGGTAAATGAATGCAAGCATGATCGATCATCTCTCGCAAGGATGAAATGGTGGACGAGCAGAGGGATGAGATTTCCGGTCAGAAACATGTTTCACGAGTACTATATAATTGTAAATTTCGAAGCCTTATTGTTGCACATCGAAATTTGAAGCCCGCTACGCGGAACTTATCCTCTCTAACTACGTGAACGTTAACATAATCGCACTTCTTTTACGTTGAACAATACTGCAGCAGGTAATTAGCGTTAACGTGATAATTAACACTAATGTAATTCTTGTACCGATATTAATTATATCAACCTATCCGAGCATGTGCGTTAATCGCGAAACAATATCATGACCGAAATTCATTATCCTGCATGGCTGACCCAGGCAATACGATCTCTTCGGCGTGAGGAAGAGTATATAGGAGAAATACTATATGTATATATATATAGAGAAAGAGAGAAAAAGGAGAAAGAAAAAGATAGATAGATAGATAGATAGATAGGTAGATAGATAAATAGATTGCTAGGTAGACAGAAACTGTGATAGAGATAGATAGCTAGATAGACAGATAGATAGATAGATAGATAGATAGATAAATAGAAATAAATAGATAAATAGGGAGAGAGTGGGAGGGAGGGAGGCTAAAGAAATAGCGAAATAGAAAGTGCGGGAGCGAAGAGAGAAGAGAGACATGATTACCTTCAGTGTTAGTGTCGTCCTGGGTGTAGCACAGCATGAATGCTAGAACATAACAAGTTGAATACATTTCAGTATACGTTGCGTACTAAGTAAGCGGCCGTTAATTTATCGCTAGAATTAATTACAAGCGCTATAGACTCTCGAGGACTCTCCTACTGAGCGCGATTCCGATATGCTACGCACGGGATGGATTCGATGGACCATGAAGATGCGAGTGTGTTTTACAGATTCGAGACACGACACGCGAATGGATTCGAATCGTCCGAATTATTCTCTTCCTCGAAGTCATGATTTAATCGTCATGATCGAATGTCTCGTGCATGGGGAATGCAACATCCCCTCGTGCAATGATCACGGAACGTATCGTACGTTTTTTTACCGCATGTTATTTGTGGAAGCATTACGTTAGAGATGTAATACAGCGTAGTTTGCATCATCAAAGTGTTTTTTTCTCTCACGACATCGATGAATAATCGTTAAAGTCCCGCTCGTTACGGAGACGCTCATGCTCGAGAAAAACATCGCGTCTGATGTAAATAAAAAAAAAACAATATCAGCTGTGTGTACAACTCAAGACTGTAACACTCTTCCTTTCGCCGTCAGCTAAGTGTTATAAGAAGCGTGTGTACCTTCCAGTTTACGAGGTCAGAGACCCGAATCGCGTGTTATGTCGCTCGAGGAGCGAGATCTCCTCTCGATCTAACACGTACAATGAGAATGCCGACGTACATGCATCTAACACTTTAAACATTTCTCTCTCGGTTTTACCGATCCCGAGGTTTTATCGCTGAATTTCGCATTTGATGATGGAGGATGATGTGCTTCGTGACGCGATCTTTGAGATGAACTGGCTGCGCTTCTATCGCGTCTATACTATCCTTTTTCGTGAAGAAAAGTAAAAAAAAAAAAAGAAAGAGTGAAAGAATGCGAACTCTGAGAGGAACATCGCTCTACCGTGCTGGACCGTTACTACGGACTACCTTGTGAACCTCTAATAGTGAAAAGCCGAAAGTTAGAAGCGGAGTCGAGAGCGTATAGATAAGAGCGTGTCGGTCGGGATGTTAGTTTCAGAGACTCTGCACGAGGCAGAAAAGTTCAAGGTGCAGGGTGCATGCGCAAGCGAGGTCGGAGGGCGCAAATAAAGCTGCTGCGGTTGCTGAATGATGACACAGTGGTTGCCCGCAAGCGATGTCGCGCGCGATGCGAACATTGCGAGATTCAATTTCGGCCAAAATCCGAATTCGATTCGAAGCAAGATAAATTACGTTTCGTTAAAATCAAATACTGTAAACCAACAATATCAATTCTTTTATTATAATAAAATAAGACATTTCCAACATATTATTAATTCTTAAATTCCGGCAATCATTATTCTACAATACAAATTAACGTTTCACTAGAAATAAAGAATCGAAAAAAAAGTTTTTTTTTTTTAAATTACACGTGAATTACATTCTTAAGTTTAATATATTGCTAAAATTTCGACTGAAATCACGTGTTTAATGTTTTGACATGGATTTTGAAGCTTGCGTCACTGCTGGCGTCATTGCATGAAAAATGGCGAAAGCATACATTTACAGAGCTTATTACATGTCTAATTAAGATACTTACGGGTGGGATCGTTCTCATTCTCGGGTGTGGTGGGCGTTCCTACACAAGCAGGCAAAACAAAACACATGTCACGTTTTCACATTGTAAAAAACACAAAAGCTCATTCGGGACTTGGGCGTGTCTGATCAAGGCTCATCGCACCAGAAATTGGGACTTTATCAATAGTCTTGCTTGCTCAAATAAAAATTATATTCTCGCTCTTTGCACGGAAAATCATGGAATGTTACGCATCAACTTTTGTTACAACTCTTCTTGTGGCTGCATATTTAAAAACCTTAACGTATTCACTTTTAAGACGATATTTGTGTAAGAAATTGTAAACGCATTAAATATTTAGGCAAACACTGGCGTAACATCGCGCGTGTAAAAAGTTGCTTTACTAATATAAACAACGAAGAAGTTTTTCTATTTTCACATTTTGAGCTATAAGTCGTTCTAATTTAAACTTTCCGAGCTTACTGCAGGACGGTGGAATTACGAATTATTAATAAAAATTGAACCCATCGATTGCAGAGGGACTGTGGCCCGAGGCTTGAGGGTGAGGCATAACTTCGTAAACTCAGCGGTTAAAAATCGCTCAGTATAAGTATAGGCGGATACATATGGCGAGAAAAAACACGTAAAACACAGTAAATATGGGCCAGAACATGCACAGAACGTGCAGGAGAGGGGGAGGGAATGACAATCACGTTCTAGACACTCACGTTCCTGATCGGAGCCATCTTCAGACTTGTCGTCTTTGCTCTTCATGAATGGGAACTTCCTGCTAAACGAGAAGTTCTTCTTCTTCCGGTCTAGAGTTGATTGCTGAAATCAACAAGTTTACTGCGATGCGATCGACAAATCACATACTTCGTAATTTTGTGCGACGACGAATCCATTCATAAGAAACAATTTTGTCAAATATTTATAATCTTTGAAGAACAAAGTATTAAAAAAACTCAGTTAAAATAACGTTTGTACAAAAATCTGAAAACATTAAATTATATGATAATTTTCATATAAAATACGAATTTTTAAGTTAAAATATTATATTTACACAAACTTCTAAACTAAATTTATTAACTACAATTCGCGATTTGTTGTCAACGTTGAAGAAATTGGATTCTTTTTAGAGAGGAAAATCAGCTGCAACGTTTGTCACGGAAACTAGCTCTTTGATCATATCAAATTTGCAAACTGAAACAGCCATGTGGCTATCGATTGTGACAAATATTTAATTAGACATTTCTCCTCGTTAGTGTTAATGAGAAATAGAACGAAACATTATCGGACGGACAAGTTTTTTTTATTACGCACGTTATTACGAATCATTTCATATCGCGAGAATATTGCGCAATCAAAGTATGCTGCAAAGAAACCCTATAAAAAATTTTCCAATTAATTTTAATAATAAAATGATTATCAATTTTTTGTATCGTTTTGCTCAGATTCTTTAATTTAGTATTTTATATCGAATATTCCTGAGATGAGAAAGTGATATCAAATTGACACATCAAAAAATATCGAGGATTAAAATAGCTTATTAAAGATAAAAACACATAATTAAAACGAGTTGCATTCGTACAAAAATCCGTAGTGGTTAAACGCTACATGGTAATTTTCGTATAAATACGAGTTGTCACTTGAATGTTTAACGAGAGAGCTATATTTATTATTTTGTATTAAATTTCGTGATTCGGCGACATTTTCGGAGAAATTAGTAGCTTGGAGAAATTCTCATCAGACTCACCTTATCAAGAATGACCGGCATGTGCCCCTGGAACTTGACGGAGCGGTCCCTGGCACGTTGCTTACGTTCCCATCGCCTGCGCGAGGGTATTATGCCCAGACCTTCTTCCTCGCCCTGTGGGGTGACTCTTCTCGCCTGCCACCATTCATCGTCGCTGGCGTTCGTCACGTGCAAGATCTCGCCGTAACGGAACGCCAGGCCGCGGCTCGGCAGACCGTCGTCCTTGTTGGGGTCGTAATCGAACAACGCTCTTTGGAGAGAAAATACCGTAATGTTTATCTTTTTATTTTACGCGAACAAAGCTACGTGTTAATTAACTCTACTTAAACGAGATCAGGACTCTGCGGGATAAATGATTGAAACGGCGAAAGATGATCGTGAAGATAATTTACCTCACGTAGAGTGATTTCTTCTGGGAGGTCCTCATGAGGGTGCCTGTCATCACATTCTGTTGCGAAATTTGTTGTTTAAGATCCTGGATCTTCGCCTCGAATCTGTTGTAGTCCTCCGGTTTGTATTGCACCACGATTGTCACTGTCTGACCAGTACCCTGAATACCGCGTGAATGAAAAGAAACCGTATCTATTATTTTCGATGAATCACAACTTGCAAAATATTAAAATCTCAAAATTATCGTTTACGCAATTGACATTCCTCGATATTTAATATTTTAATTCAAATTAACAAGATATTTCATATGAAATTTTGTTTAACGAATTATCTTTTGTCGAGACTAAAAGGGCTTCCTGAATTCTATGATGATTACACGCATCGTTTAATAATATATAAAGCAAAGTATCGAAGATACTTGATGGACTCTCACCTTAAGAGCCGCGGCGGCCTCCTCGTGGGTGGCTGTTCGGAGATTGATACCATTAACGCTCAATATCTGATCGCCTCTGCGTAATTCACCGCTAAGATCGGCCGGACCTCCGGCTAGAATGAACGAGATGAAGATGCCTTCGCCATCTTCACCGCCGACGATGTTGAAGCCCAGACCAGAGGAGCCTTTATTCAATACAACGGTACGAACCTCCCTGAAAAAATAAAAGAGACGGTCCACGTTTAGCATCAACAATTATTTTCAGAAATATGAAATTACTGCAATTATTACATTATTATTAACAATCGCATGATGCATTTCTATTAAAAAAATATATACTGAGGTAAAGCTAGGTTAATTCCTGCCGTAACCCGAGAACGCCGAGGAGAGAGATAAATTGATTTATAAATATTTATAAATCAGACGAGCGCGTGTCCTCAATTTAAGATTTACGCCCGGATACATTTCGCATGTCAATGCATCTGCATTTTAATCGTGTATCAAAATGCAAATTTCCATCACGATTCTTATAGGCGCGATTATCACGTTAATTAAGAAGACCGGTTGGGAAATTCGTGCCGTGAATTCATGCCACGCGGTTTTCGCGAGTCCGAAGTGTACTTCGCCATAACGAGACGCATAATGCGAGAAGACTCGCGCGAATGATGGCATCCTGAATACGCACTGAACTGCCTCGCTCCCGCGCAAAATATACAGCTTTAAACACGGTCGGACGAAGCACGAATTCCGTTGAAGAAATGTGGGAATTTCATTAAAATTATACGCTGGGGTTTCGACGCGCATTATATTCGGTGTTGCAAATTGCACCAAGGCACAATTAATCCCAAAATCACAACTTAAAATCGTGAAATTTTAACGAACCGCACAAATTTCCCGCGGAGAACGAAATTGTTGACCAATTTCTCAAATGTGGTTTATTATCCATTATAACGAAAATACGTCGCACGAATTAATCATCTGATACTGCTATATCTATTTCAAAAAGGAAAGATAAAATGTAGTCGCGAGGGTAATTTTTTTTTTTCGAAAAGTCCATTAAAACGATCTTCCACATTCAATTGCTTTCTGATGTCGTAAATGACAAACAGTCCAATAATAGCGATCGTATATGAATTCGTATAAACGGCACGAGAGCATGACGCAAAAGAGCGTTCGATCAATGAAACGCCCTACGTAAGCGCTTACGCATCGGGCGGCCGAGTCGGCGGAAAGCATTAAATCCATGTGCTTACGCCCTTACAACACACACATACATACGCAGGCATAAACAAACTGAAGAAATCAATTCGTGGAGGAGGTTTACTAACACACAGGCTAGAAAAAACGCCTCGGCCATTCTCGGCGTCTACTATACGCTCGACGATAAAATACGAGGATAACTTTTCGAGCGTAACGCGACGCCCGCGTTAATTCCTTCTTTTTTCGTCGTTTGAAAGCCTTTTACGGACATGCTTGCCGTTGATCGTGAAATGTACGTTTAATTTCGAGCGAAATTACACGAAGGTTGCACGTCATCATGTCGTCGGTGGACGGTTGTATGGTACATAACATGAAGATTTCCGTCAGCGACGTACACAACCTCAAGGCGCACAATCGCTCGACGACGGCGCGCGGCGACAGCTTTTGCTCGCTCGTGTTAACGAAGACCTCGGCTTAACGGTTGGCGGAGCTGCCGCCGGGGACATAAGTTTAAGTTCAAGTTACACGGCTGCCGGCTCGCGAGAGAGTCACGAGTGCATCCGGCTTGCTTCGCCCTTCGCTTATCTTTTAACGAATGCCAAGTCGCTCTCGTCGCACACGCGTGGCACTCGATACTCAGAATATATCTAGATTATTTATAAACTGTAACCGCGCGTTTCGCATAAATTAAACACATTTATATATAATCATTATTCAAATATTCATACACTTCTATTTTAATAGAATAATATTATTTTAATATGTTAATAAAATATTATTATTAATATTTGAAATACTAATAAAATATTATTTTGATCATTATATTATTACGTGTCATTAATATGTAATGAAAATAATGCTGTATCACTTTATTGTTAATTCTTAGTATTATTATATAGCGCGTGAAAAAGTGGCTCATGTTCTCAGCGTGAATACCAATGAGCCTTGCTATAGCAATAAAAAGAATAGGATCCTGCAAAAGTCTGACACATTTCAGGAAAATGTTCTGCGGCATTATCGTCCTTTTATTGTCGATAAATCGAACGAGCCAGTTTTCCATCGTTCCAGTTTTGATTTGCAATACGTTTCTTCGCTTCTATTGTAACATTAATAATAAAAGAATAACAATTATTAACAAATTATGCTTGTATCATTATCATTATAAAAATGTTGTTAAAGAAAATAAATTATCGGGATAATTTCATCTTTTAGGATAATCTTTTAAATAACAATGTCTTCACTTCACAGCAAACGTAACGTCTTTTACTTATTGTTAGTGACGTTTGAAATTTTCGTGTGCTATATATGTATAATTGCTAAATGATAACAAAACTTTATATACAGATTAGTTATTTATTTATTATATTTTTTTCGACAACATCCAATATAAGCAGAAAATAAAAGAAAACAGTTTATAAAGAATAAAAGAAAATATCTTATAAAAAAAGTCCGATAAAAGTTTCTGTATATCGTAAGAGAAATAACATGTATCTTCTTATCTATAATTTATTGTCGCTTGGTGATTAATAGAGCTGTCGAATCCAAAGAGTTTGGTCGAATCGATCTATCCGCCACATTCCCGAGATCCTCCGTCGCCGATTGGCTCGCGCTAAACGGGGATTTACGTGTCTCTGGCGTGGTGGAGGAGAGTGCGCGCCGGATGCGCGTAGATGTCCGCAGCATACGTTTCCGCCAGTCGGACACGCGCGTCGACGTTGACGCGCGTGTCACCAACTAACCGGTCATGTTCGCGGCACGGATCGCATTATCGTGTGCTCTCGATTCGAGGCTTTAATTACGCGTGCCGACCCCCTTTCGCGAGACGGGCGCAGGAAACGGATTTTCCAGTATCGCGATGTTGCGCAATATACCTAAAAGGGACATCCCCCGCGCTCTTGAATAACTTTACGACGATAAAGCACGGTAATGCGACAAGTTGAGCATTTCTGCAATTTAGGAATCTGATTTGTCTTTCAGCAAAATAATTTTAATATATCATACACGCGAGGACGATTTGAAATCTAACATCATCAAGTGTATACTTCCTCTTTAAATCTAGGGTAGATATGTCATAATACTACGTAATACTTATACGAGTGGAAATTAATAATTTAAATAGAAATGTACATGTACGTCAAGATGTAATTAGCTAATAGAACTCATAAAAATAAACAAAAGCCTTGAGAATAAAGCATGAGAATAATCCGCTGAACAAATCTTTTTTGAAAAACATTCAACCTTTTATTTTATAAGTCCTTTGTACGATTTATACATATCATAGAATTACAAAGCTAACTAGAAATATAACTAGAAAACAACATTATAAGTGACTCCGGATTGAATGCATTTAAAGCGGATGTTCAAATCGGCATGGCTATTTGATATACAGTTCAGCAAATCTCATACGCGTGTGAATATACATATTCAAAGATTAATAAAGATCAATATCGAAAATGTAAACGAAACTAATACATATTAAATCACATGTAAGTTGTACTTTAGACTATCGACACACCGAGGATTCTACATTGTAATTCCGCAAAGAATTTATCTTGCGAAATATAGGAAGGTGAATGTATATCGAAAATGATTTACGTTTGTTAAGAAGCTTTCGTGTTGTTTTAATGAATTCTGTTAGCCAGTTACGTTTTGTTTTGTAGTTCTGAAACGTCATTTTATAAAATAATTCGTACATATACACGTATACATCTCCTTTATCCACTTGCTTGTTTCATTTATTCGAAAGATCCTGCAGCAATCGCACAAATTACTGTTTACTGTCAACTCTTAAACCCGTTTTTCGTTTTCCTTATTTTATGACCCAGTTTCAGAGTAGTGCACAATTTCGCCTAATGCAATATGTATAGTAAACATTGTACTCTCTCATACCATTCGAATCGCATCCCTTGCTCCTACGAAACTCCACTCTTCCCGTTTCATCATCGAGACAAATATTAGCGAGGGGTAATGTCTCGTGCACCACGTCTTACATGCTTCCACGTCGATAAAGCACTCGATTTTGCCAGCCACAATCGCACATCGGCTAATCCCTCATTCACCATGTCCGATTTTTCATCTTTCGTTCGCGACAAACGGCGCGATTCGTCCGAACGAGCGAACAGATGGTTGCGCTCACCCTCGATCTGCTCGCTCTCGCGCACTCGAGGACGGGCCGTGTCGTACCAACGCGCACCTGTTCCTCCACGGCGCGGAATGACGGAACGATGACGTAACGCCGCTGCGGTTCCGCTGCGGAAGAACGGAGTTGTCGCCCAGAAACGATGTCTCGTCACGATGCACTCTTGTCGTCGATAGTCAAGCGCGTCTCGAACATTCCGACGCGAGTACACACGTGAGCGTGAAATCGCGGGTCGATCGCGATCGTGGCGATCGATCGATCGCGGAAACGCGGGAAGAGAGCAACGGTGGACGAAGAGCAAGCGAGAAAGAGAGAGCGAGAAGAAAGCGAGAGAGAGAGGAAGATGGTGCGAGGGCGAAATGACGCGCGAATCCCTTGGACCAGCTGGCGCGACGTTGTTGCTGGTTCTCTCTCTCTCCGTGCTCTCTTTCGACCACGAACCAACGGCGACGTCCCGACGACGGTTGGGGGCGTCGCGACGGATTAAAGGCCGTGGAGCATAGGTGGCCGCCGCCGCCGCGCCGCGCCGCGCCGTGTCGCCATGCGCCGCGCCGCCGAGGCGGCCACTGGGAACTACTATCGTCAGGATCGATAGAAATAAGCTGACTCTCTCTGGCGCGCGCTGCAACCCCGCGTCGCAACCCTCTTTTCACCACCGCCTCGTAGCACCGTCACCACTACCGCCACCACCATCGCCGCCGCCGCCACCGCCACCGCCGCCGCCACCGCCGCCGCCGCCGCCGCCACCGCCGCTCTTTCGGAAAACTGGGGCAACCCGCTAAAACTTCAACCTTTTTCGCACGGCCACTCTCAGGGCCGATATCTAAACATATCAGCGAAAATCGTTGCTCGCGCATAAAAAATATAAAGAATGATGCAGAAATAGATGTGGATAAAGATAGTCAGGTAAATTTATCCCACTCTGGAATAAAGTTCCTTAGAGTATACGGGGAGAAAGATTTTTCTTACCTATAAAAAGAACCGGGATTCAAAAAGAGAGCGTAACGGGATAAATAGACACGTGTGGCAGAGACGGATGAAATGTAAGTAGAATAATAATGAGAGGATATCAAATAATGCGAATAAAAATTAAAAATATGAAAAAATATAGAAAATACAGAATGTTGAATTACGAAAGAATGATAAGAAATATACAGAGAAGAGAAAATGTAGACAATACGTAACAATTTCTACGAACTAATAATATAATTAATAGAGAAGAGTTGCGTACCGGTCGTTTAATTCATTTTATCAATATTTTATATTATTAATTAATATAATTAAATTAACATTTAATAATAAAGGTATAAAATTATGAAAATATGAAACATAATTCACGAAAAATATGAAATATTTTTGCGTTTGAAACATAAATTATGAAAACACATGTTAAAAAATATTTGCATTATTAAGTGTTGATTATTTTAAATAATAATGTAAAGTATTGATGCGATTTATACGACCGGTACACATTCAGCAATTTTCCCCTATTTATAAAAAAACATTAACAATATAATATCATAATTTTAATATACTAGGTACGATACAATTTCGGAGAATAAAGCCTGTAATGGTCAGTAAAAAACGTGGAAGCACTCTGTTTTTGATTGTCCGGTTAAGCAAGATGGGATATTCGCTTGAACGAAGCAAATATTTGAAATAGACTAAAAAAACTCACGGTTCGATTATAAGAACTTTCTCCTGATAGTCGGAATATCTAAAGGCGGAAGAATTCTCGGCATTCCTAATTGTTTAAGCAGGGAAAAAAGAAGTCATGAACACAGAGCGTGCGCGCGCGCGCGCGCGCGTGCAAAAACGGCGAATTAGAGAAGCGTGCCGAAGTGTTGCAAACAATTAGATACCCGACAAAATTTTTATTCCCGAATGCTAACAGACTGAGAAGAAACTTCGAAGTAATTAAAAAGCCAGCGAGCTCGATATCCCCGTCAGAGAAACGTTGAAAAATTACATTTTGCGATTAAAGCCTCAGAGCATCGCGGAACGATTTAATTACGCGTCTCCCGGCTAAAGAGTTACGTCTTATCTTTCCTTTTGCCCTCTCCTCCGGGGTGCAACAGAGGCGACCTGGAGAAGCGGCAATTAATATCCGTCATTGGTTTGTGTGGTTAAAGCGGGGCAGCCTCGTGGAACATAAATAATGCACAGCCCCTAAAGACGACGTTTTCGTGAAATAATTGCATTAGTCTTCGCGATTTTCTCTAGTATCTTATATTCAAGACCCAGGTGCAGCCCTATAAGAATAAATATGCGACCGGAAATATATAAGATCTTAATTCCAATTTCATTCAAATGACAGAGAAAATACATTATAATATAATATACAAAAGGAATATACAATTGTAATTTTTTATAAGTAATTACTTAATCCATCACTTTGATAAATAAATTATTTTCTTAAAATGTTCCTAAAAATTTAATCAATATTAAAAAGTATTATATTGATATTATTTATAACTAAATATACAGTTGCGTTTCTCGAAACGCGCAATATTACTCAACGTGTCTTATTGTCTTGCGCATTATTTTTTAATTAATAACGATAATTCTGATTTATTTAAAATCCGCTTCTCATTAACGGATGCATTGCAATTTTTTAATTATTAAGCGATTGAAAGAAAGTTTTTATGCAAATTGAACTAAATTAGTTGTGTTGTCAATTTTAGAGAAAAAAATGTATTACCAAATTAAATTTTGAATTCTAGATAAAATTTCCTTTGTAGAATTTTAATTGGCTCGAAAAAAAAACTTAATTACAAAGACATATGATGCTAAAAATTAGGAGACTACGATAAATGACAATCTCCCTTGACATTCGTTAATAAAAAATCGTCTTTGAATTGATCAAAGTATTTGCCGTTGAAAAATAAATAATGCATGAGAAATAGGACCCTTGCGATATAAGATACATTATTTGCATCGTCACGATTAGCGACTGCTTAATCGCAAAGCTTTCGTTTGGCTAAAAGCGTCACGAGTCAATTGAGAGAGTGGATCGCTCGAATGTTGTACCTCAGGACTGATTTTTTTTTCCAATTGTACTAAAATTGTTGTTTGTGTCGCCGCTAATTGCGGCGGCGAGTGCAATCGAAGCCCAGTCTCGTGAAAATGGAAATTCACTCCCGATGTATCGCTTCTTCGATTGACCTACTTGTAAAGAAACGCGCGCGCACACCCGGCACCCCCACACGAATATATGTTATATACATATAATAGCATCCCCTGCGCTCTCTGCGTTTCGATACAGGAACGAGCTCGCTGCCGCCTTCCGCAGCATCCGCCGACATCGCGATTTTATGAATACTTATCGGCAAACGCAGCGACACGCGAACCGTCAGGAGGCGCGAAAATAAAGGCAAAAGGCTGCCTTGAGATAGGGACGGAATTGCATCGCTCGTGGCAGATAAGTACTCCATTATCGCGCAGTTTGCAATTGTCACGCTTTGCAAAACGAACTCGAATAATATCTTGACACAATCATTATGCTTTTAGTCAGTTGCCGCTCGCGCTATTGATTTCGCAAAACAATACCTACTTCCTTTTTATGTAGCCTAGTTTATTTCTAATTATTTCTAATTATTCGTTATTTATATTTTGCATGCCTCCTATATACAAGTTTTAAAATAAAGTTTAACTATTTTCTTTAAATCAAATTAAATCCACTTTCGATTTAAAAACGACGCCAATACGTATATAGATATTATTTTATTCAACAAGCATGTTACTCGAGTTTATCAGGCTTGAAGATCAGAACTTCTTATGCTCGACCTATCTTGTCAGATCCTTACTCATATCCCCAAGGAATATGCTGATAGAAGCGGATGATCTAGTCGAGAGTTGCGCCAATAGCACGTTCTCCGGAGACAATAGGATCTGTATCGCGAAGATATGAATCTCTCACGACTCTATATCCTCTTCCGTAAGATGTTTCAGGAGACTTCCAAGGACGAGAATCGATCCAGCTGTATTTATGGTAGACCCGGAACTACTTTTCAGGGGACATGTAAATACAAAGAGAAGCCAAGAAGTTTATCGGAAATATAATGTTTACTTATTACAGCTTTTTTTCTTTTACAACAATGATTATCTTTTCTTTTCTAAAATTTTGTTAAAAATATACTTAAAGCAAATTTTGATGCAAATGCTAAGAAAATGAAACAAAATATGTATATTAAAAAGTGATATGCAATAATTGTTAATACATTTATTTTCATCTTCTTTGAAACCTGATATGCGCACAGTTTTTTTAGCTCCTAATACATTTTATCTTTACTCTCCTCTGTGTACACAAGTAATTCAATGTAGTTTAATTGACGGTGGTATTTTTCCTCGAAAGGAGGGCACTTTCGTTCACGAGAAATCGATAGGGGATGTCAGCCGTTGTTTAATAGCACGGGGGTAACTTAATGCTGGTGGCGATGAGGCGGATAAGCTCGTGCGGTCTTGACCCGAAAAGCTGGGAGTAACGCGAGACCGGAGTCACGGTCGTGTTCAGCAAGGAGTGGCGTTTGACCCTGCTCCTTAATAAGGACACCGACTGTGCGCGTGAAGGTGTCCTTGGGGCGACTGCGCCCCGCGCGGGGACCCACCCGGGTGATTTCAAGGTTTGGCCATACCACGTGTTTCCTTCCTGTACTGACACGGAACCGTGCGCCCTCCGGGCGAGGGAGAAAGCGCTGATAAGCAGCACGTGAGCCACGTGCGTTTTACGAGGGGTGCGCGAACCGAAATACGAACAGATCCGACGAAAATGCTACTCAAAAATGAAAAAAAGGAGTCTACAAAGATTTATTATTTTATTTGTCTTTCATTTATCACGCAACAGCAATATCGTTTGCTTCAGCAAAAATTCTAATTTAATTTTAAGTGTACACGGAAAGAACGATTTTGTTGAAAGATCTGAAAATTTTGCTAAACAGATCTGAAAATAATTTTTTGTTAAATCATGAAAATAATTTGTTGGAATGTTAAAATTGATAAGCATTACTATAAAACGTTTTGATGTTTTAGCAATCATTTTGACTTTCGCATAAAATTATTTTGATTATTGAACAAAAATTATTTTCAGAACTGGATTCAGCAAAATTGTCCTTTTCATGTAAACATGTACCTCTCATATTTCTTAACCCAATCAGTATACCTATAATGCCTTCTTGCATTATGAAGACAGACTAGGGAATTACGTTGAAAATTGAGATTTTTCGAAGGGTCGTAAACATTAAAAGGTAAAAAGTTCGTTTACTTCGATCTGAACATCACGCTTCGCGCAAGAGAACCCAGAGGGAAATAATTGGAAGAATGATCCCTCCATGCGAAAGCTTGCCATTCGTGACGCGCGTAACGGAAGCGGAAACGAAGGCACGGAACAACGAAGTTTCAGGACTTTAATGGGATTTCCCGGGCCGCGTATCGAACTTTCGCAGCAAAATATCTCCGAGCATGATCGTTGTAGCCTCAAGGTTGCCTCGGTAGGGATTGCTCGTGTCTGTACATAAATTACATTAGATCTCCTGCTTGTGGCATTAAAGGCTTTGTCACACCGTGGGAATGGCGGCTTTGAGAGAATGACTTTCGGAAGGATTTAATGAGAGAGCACGCATTACAGCGATCCATATTACAGAATCTCTCTAACATCCTGAATTTTATTCCAGCAGTTACTGCAAATATCCATATTATATACCATATGTAGTACTTTCGGAAAAAATTTGTAATAAAATGTACATGTACATATTTTACCGTTGAAAAAATTAAACTTTGAAGTTTAATGCACAAATTCTTCTTTCACTGGAAATATTTTAACAGAAACGTTATCCGTCCAGTAAAGGATATGCTGTAGCGTCACTGTCAGTACAAACGTCTCCTGATCGTCATGTAGTGAAAAAATATACTTGACGGGAGCCGCTACCGCGTTTCCTGATTTATCACGTAATATTTATTTATCATGTAATATTTTTATCTTTCTCTATTTTGTATTATTAAACCAGATTACTAGATGGTGTTCTTTTTAATGAATCCATTAAGAAATGAGCGAAGCGCAGCCAATTTTTTCCTTCTACAACCAGCTGCGATCGTAAAACCGAGTAGGTTGAAGCTTATTCGTATGGAAGAGCGACCCGGGCCTCGTAAAATCACGGCCATGACCTAAAGCCAGATTAAGGCCCGAGGTTTCCTCTGCGTCTTTCGTCTCGTGGCAAGAAATAATTCCTTTTCGCTTTGACCTGGGTCAACTGGCTATTTGAAGAAAAGAATCGTCTGCTCGAAGACACTAATCTCATTTCTAAACAGCCGACCTGCCACACAAGTACTGTGTTGTCGCCGGAATATTATTTTAAAGTTCCGAGAGATAAGGAACTGCAAACATAATTTATCATAAAAAAAGATCAGTTTATTTAAAAAAAAAAAAACGTTTTTATACAATGTGCTCATTTTAATGGTGCATCATAAAATTTGAAATATAAATATAATAAACTGAAATATAATGGACATTACTTAATTGTTGACTGTTCTCGTAATTGCTGAAGTTAAGAGGATGCTAAAGCCGTCTGTTTTATCGACAAAAATACCATTTTTGTTGGATACAAAACACTTCGTATTAATCGCATAGAATAAAATTTCCTTTTCCACGATTAAAACACACATGCTAATGCATCTGGCTCTGGTGTATTTTGTACCAAAAGCAGGAAAAATTAAGAAATTACAGATTTCGTTATCCATTTTAACCTCAACATGGCGACAAATACTATCAATTTGCCAAAACGTTTACTTCGTGAAAAAGTTAGGCAGGTTATACGCTCGAAATGAAGGCAGAGCCAGATGTACAATAAAGAAATGAATATAGGTGAGTCGTTAAAATCAAATTTAGAAGTCTAAATAAAAGTACATTA